>NW_026067932.1:6528483-6532454 GCF_014885135.2 Alexandromys fortis
TAGCGGACAATGAGGACTACTGAGAACTCAAGAACAATGGCAATGGGTTTTTGATCCTACTGCATGTACTGGCTTTGTGGGAGCCTAGGCAGTTTGGGTGCTCACCTTACTAGACCTGGATGGAGGTGGGTGGTCCTTGGACTTCCCACAGGGCAGGGAACCCTGATTGCTCTTTGGGCTCGAGGGAGGGGGACTTGATTGGGGGAGGGGGAGGGAAATGGAAGGCGGCAGTGGGGAAGAGACTAAATAAATAAATAAATAAATAAGAAAAAATAAAATAGCCATTCAGAAGCTTAATAGTAATTATTATTGTTTGGGTAATGACTGGCTTATTTCTAGCTAGCTCTTACATATAAATCAACCCACTTCTTTTAATCTGTGTATTATCATATGGCCTATGGTTTACCAATAATAATCTGGCATCTTACTCCTCTAGCAGTGGCTGGCACCTCCCTCAACTCTGCCTTCTTTCTCCTTGTATTCAGTTTGGCTTTCCCACCTAGTTATATTCTGCCCTGCCATAGGCCAAAGCAACCTTATTAATCAACCAATAAAAGCAACATTTATTCACAGCATACAGAAGGGCATCCCACAAGGAAGGCAGGCAGAGGCTGGTAGCCACTGATTAGCCAACATGATTGATCCGATGATAAAACGGGCCCGAATGGTGAATCAATAACAACTTTTAAAATCACTTCTATCTGATCCATGTGAATTTCATCCCAGAAGCAGACTAGCAAATATCAAGAAGATAATGCATAGAGATAATAAAGTGATACTGAAGAATAAAACAGAGATCATAAAACAGAGACAAGCCATTGATCTGTTTACCTCACAATGTCTTATTTATTATATGTTATATGATCCAGAAAGATCCACTTTACAGTTCTAGTCTACAAGTCTCTTTACGATAAGGGTGGATGAAGGCTTTATTCTTTGAACCCAAAATGACCTACCAGAGCTTCATAAAGGAAGAAACTGAAGAAAAAGAGAAGATAAACTCAGTCCCGGTTTAGAAAAGCAGCCTCTCACCACAGTATAGAGTTCCTTTCCCAAATATGACAACAGAAAATGACAATTGGCAAGGGCAGAGCAAGGACACTGACCTTAATGCTCCTTTAGGAAACCACAAGCAGAAATACACTTTTAAGTGCCTTAACTGTATTGCATAAAAATGTGTAAGCAAAAAGAGAAAGGTCTGCCATATATAACTACAGACAGTAAGTAATATTTAAAGACTTTTTCTACAACACAAATGCAATCAATTATATCAGTTTTCTGGTGATCTGGTTGAGACTCTAAAGCAGGAGAAAGAGAGTTAACTTTGATCACTCTTGGTGTATTAATAGATAGGATTTATGTCATGTCCAGAGGAGTAATTACTTAATAGACAACTACTAGTTGTTTCAAACTACCTCTTTCAATAAAATATCTTCCTGAAATAGAAGAAGAAAAAGGAGAAGAAAGGGAAGAGGGCAAGAAGGAGGAGAGGGAGGAGAAGGAGGAGGAAGAAGAGGAGAAGGAGGAGAAGAAAGAGAAGGAGAAGGAAGAGAAAGAGAAGGAGGAGGAGAAGGAGGAGGAGGAGGAAGAGGAGGAGGAGTAAGAGAAGGAGGAAAAAGAGGAAGAATATTATGATGATCACAAAGAAAAATGGAGAAAGATGAGGAGAAGAAATAAACAAAAAACTCACATTAAATAAAAGTTCAGGATATGATTTTATTGTCAAGTTTTATTAAAAATATTTACACTAAAGAAGGAAACTGAGGAAGGCACTAGAAGATGGAAAGATTGCTCATACTCATAGATTTGAAGAACTGACATTGTGAAAATGGTTTTCCTACCCTATGTAATCTACAGGTTCAATGCAATTCCTCATCAAATCCAGCCTCATTTTTAACAGACACAGAAAAGGCAAAGTTAACATTCATGTGACAACACAAAAACCCCATCCAAAGTAATCCTGAATCAAAGAATGTGTATGTCTTATTATACTTGATTTCACATTACACTGCATAATTTAAAAAATCAACATGACACTGACATAAAACTTGTATATCAATAGAGCAGAATGAAGGTAGAATGAAGGACTGGACCCAGATGGAAGCTCACGCATCTACACCCACCTTGATCATCATAAAATTGAAAACAATGTATTTAGGAGAGCAGAAAGTTACTGAACAAATGTGTTTGGAAACTTCACATCTACACAGGAAAGAAGAAAACTAGATCCCTCCTCTCTCCCCATGCACAAAAATCATCTTTTAACTGCCTCGAAGACCTTCATGTGAGACCTGTGACTCTTAGCAAAAAAAATGTAATGAAATACTTCAAGATATGGAAACAGTAAGCGATTTCTCATAAGATGTGGAAAGATAAGGATCGATGGAAAAGGATTATGAAACAGTCATAGAGAAACCTAATGTTGGTAATTTAAACACAATTAATTTAAATTAATTAATTAATTTAAAAACAATGCTAAGGCAGGCATAGTGATCCTTTAATCCCACACACCTTTAATCCCAACCCTTAGGAAGAAGAGGCAGGTGAATATCAGTGAGTTTGAAGCCATCCTGGTCTATACGGTGAATTACAGGGCAACCAGGGCTACATAGTGAGATCCTGTCTCAAAAAGAAAGAAAGAAAGAAAAAAAGAAAGAAAGGAAGGAAGGAAGGAAGGAAGGAAGGAAGGAAGGAAGGAAGGAAGAAAGAAAGAAAGAAAGAAAGAAAGAAAGAAAGAAAGAAAGAAAGAAAGAAAGAAAGAAAGATTTTAGTTTGAACAGAAGTGCCCTGCATGAGTAGAAAAGGCTATTCCCAGAAATCAGGTTAATAAAAATTCCAGGTTAATAAAAATAAGCTATTGATTAGAGGCCTCCTAAAAGTACAGGCAATTTTCACTATCAGAACTAGATGGTAAGACTGCATCGCTGAAGACATCACAAGATGCAGAGAAACCACGATGAAACTGAGCTCGAAGCTGCCTTCCTATAGGCTGGGACTCATAGTACAGCGAGGCCTGTGTCATCCAAGCTGCTGGAAGAAATTGTTCCCAACAGTCAGACTCAGCTGTGAATCCGGTGCTGCTCCACTAACCTGCAAGGAAACCATGCCTACTGGGGCACACGTGGCGATCTTGTTGTGGAAGTAACCAACCATTTTCTGATTGTAACGGAGGTGCTCTCGACAGAAAGAAAATTCATACTTGGTGCTCTCAAAAGCCCACGGACAAGGGGGTCATAATCCCCAGTGGAGAAGCTGTGGCTGTTGTTTTACTAAATGGACAAGATATGCCCATCAAATTGCTTTCTAAATAACTGTATCTGTACCCACAGATTAATGCCGCTCTTAGCTTTGATCAAAGACGCTTGTCTCTCTAATAGACACTGTAGACAGTACCGGTCAAATTATTGAAACTGGGTAACTGTTGAATGGTCAGCATAACTAAATAGGAAACTGTAACCTCCCTACAAGGCTCACGGAATGGTACAGAAGGAGGAAACGGGGGAATATATGCTCAGGTTAAGTGGTGGAGTTCTGTGGAATGCTGTTTTCCATACAAGACGCGGCTGTTCTCCTGTGCCCAGGTGTTGTAGAGTACTTCCCACTTTCTTTTCTATTAGGTTCAGTGTGTTTGGACTGATATTGAGGTCTTTAATCCATTTGGACTTGAGTTTTGTCCATGGTGATAGATATGGATCTATTTTCATTCTTCTACAGATTGAGATCCAGTTTTGCCAGCACAATTTGTTGAAGATGCTCTCTTTTTTCCATTGTATACTTTTAGCTCCTTTATCAAAAATCAGGTGTTCATAGGTTTGTGGGTTAAAGTCAGGGTCTTCTATTCGATTCCATTGGTCGACTTCTCTGTTTTTATGCCAATACCAAGCTGTTTTCAATACTGTAGCTCTGTAATAGAGTTTGAAGTCAGGGATGGTAATGCCTCCAGACGTTCCTTTATTGTATAAGATTGTTTT
>NW_026067932.1:6532765-6541507 GCF_014885135.2 Alexandromys fortis
TGCTCCTAGGGTAAATTTTAAATGTTTTGCCCTCAAGTTAATTTGTATTCTCTATGATCCATCTGACTGATTCAAACTGAGGTTACGGGTAAGAAAAGAGAACTGCCAGTGGTTTTCTAAAAGAAGACCCTAGGGACCCCTGAGGAAGACGGAAAAAGATGGGATGGGTGAGGAAGGGCTCAGCCGGAAGAGGGGCTACTGCCAAGTCTTATTACCTGAATTAGATTACTGATGATCCAAATGTTGAAAGGAGAGAACTGATTGCTCGGATCTCCACAGGAACACTGTGGCACAGTCTCTCTCTCTCTCTCTCTCTCTCTCTCTCTCTCTCTCTCTCTCTCTCACACACACACACACACACACACACACACACACACACACATAGGAGAATTAGTTGGAAAGAAGGGTGATCAGTGCTAGTACAAAGATAAGAGTAGATTCCTAGAGGCCGGATCGCCATTTCAGACTGAGGTAGAGGTAACAGTCAGTGGCTGGCTGTATTGCTTTTCTGACCTTCAGGTTGAACCCCAATATCTGTCTCGGGGGTTTTATTAGTTTGCTACAAGTGATGTTACTTTTGTCAGTAACATCTGACATAACCTAGTATTTCCTGAAGAGTCTCAATGAGGGACCGGCCTGTGGGCACATTTATGGAGTATGTCTTGATTGCCCTAATTGATGTGGGTACGCCAGCCTCAAAGTAAGTCACACCATTCCCTGATTGTGGGCCCTCAACTGTTTTAAAGAGAGCTACATAAAAACATGCATGTATTCTCATGTCTCTCTACCCTTGACTGTGGTGTGACTTCAAGCTCCTACCTTGAATCCTCCACGGTCATGAACTGTAACTGGGAACTGAGAGCTAAAGTAAGCCTTTTCTGTGCAAGTTGGTTTTCATTAACATACTATATCACAGAAACACACATGAAAGTAGAACACAAGAATATGTCTTCATTATTATTCACAAAATTATGAAGTCGGGAAGTTCTGTGATCCGTCGTGCACAGGCTGGAGGCCAAGGTGGAAGAGTTCAAAGTCCTGAATGCCCGAAATAAGATGGAACCAATTCTCATCTCTGAAAACAAGGAAGGCGGGGGAAAGGCTATGTTGGAATGCAAGCAGCCAGACCCTTCCTTGACCTGTTTGCTCCATTCAGTCCTAACATAAGTAAAAAATTCTCTGAGAAACCTTCACGGACACAACCAGAATATTGACTTAGGTATGGGTCAAGTTCACGAAAGAAATTAATGGCTCCAGACAACAAGTCCACCTTGAAGATTTTGTATTTGTTTAATCTTCTATAAATCACATGGGCCAATTTCTAGATATCAACTTTCACTCCTCCCCCACCCCCCGTGCAATCTGTTTCTCTAGGAAACCTTAACACAGACCAACGCAGGAAAGGGAAGACGAGAAGAATGAAGGGCAAAGCCAAGGCCGTCTGAATAAATGAGGTGGTGGCACACCTTTAATCCCAGCACTCAGGAGGCAGAGGCAGGTGGATCTCTGTGAGTTGGAGGCCAGTCCAGTATACAGAGTAAGTTCCAGGACAGGCTCCAAAGCTACACAGAAAAATTCTGTCTCAAAAACAAACAAAACAAAAAGAGGAAATCCAAGAAGAGAGTACTGAAAAACAGCACTGACCAAATTTAAAACCCACCCCACAATCATAACATATGAATTTCTATGTTGAAAGACACCCTACACACACACACACACATACACACACACATACACACACACACACACGAGTACCAAGCACAACAGATTAAAAAGAGAGAAAGAGAGCCATCTTTCCAATTTTATACATTAATCTAACTCTTGTACAAGACCAAAGTCCATACTCAGAGTAACTAACCTAGAACTCCAATCACTTTCTATAAAGTCCTTGGGTTCCAGGAAACACTAACACCTCTAGAAATGAATGGGGGTGTCGGAGTAGGCAAGATGCTAGGCCATCCACCACTGCATCCTGTAAAGAAGCTTTGTCTTCTTCTTTCTTATATATTAGATTTTTGATAAGAATTTGTTTTGTTTTGCATCAGTTATCTTTTGGCTGTATATAATTAAGGCATGTCACATAATGTATATGGTTAGACAAACACTTGCACACCAAAATGATTGCTACAAACAAGAAAATCCACATTTGAATGACATCAAAAGTAGAGCATGTGTATGTATGCATGTGTGTGCATGCATTACACATACCTAAAATACTCTTACCTAGGCATTCCTCGCAAACCAATTATCCATATGGTAACCTTTTAATTTCTTTGTTTCTATGTTTTCAGGTTTTATTTTGCATAGTTTCCTCCTTGGAAGTGAGATCACACAGTAGTTTTCTTTCTTCATCTTGAGCATATTTCATATTTCACTTGAGCATAGATTGGTCCAAGGCTTACGGTTCTGGCAAATGGCATCAGCTCCTTTTTTTTTGTAGCCACCCAGGGTCCTGTTATTCTTTATCTGTTTACCCATCAATGGCCATTGGGTTGTTCATCTCTTTAGCTGCATGAACAAAACTTCTTTCCGCCAGCTCTGCAAACACACAGTCAATGATGCTTCAAATACAGAAAGTTGTCATCACAGAGACTCTCTGGCTAGCCCCTAGAGTCTACGCATCACCTTTCTACAACCCCCCAAAATGTCATGGAGGTTATTATTCCAGGCTGTTATCTAGTCTTGAATTTAAAGGAAATGTAGCTTAAGGTTCCAAATTAGCAACTTTTGTTTTGTTTTGCATTGTTTTCTGAGACAGGGTTTCTCTGTGTAGCAGTCCTGGCTGTCCTAGAACTCGCTTGGTAGACCAGACTGGCCTTGACCTCACATAGATCCACCTGCCTCTGCCTCCTGAGTGCTGGGATTAAAGACGCGCACCACCACCGTCTGGCCCATAACAATCAACTTTTAGGCAACCTTCTGAAGGTGTATTGTACTTATAAGTAAAGGCTGTCTATACCCATGGGATGGGAGCCATTTGATTTAGTAAAAGTCCCCAGGCCACGGGTAATAAATGCAAAACTAACCTGTCTCACTTAATTGAGAGCTCACTGATTTTGACTAGGATGCCTGGTTGAATAACTCTAAGGATCCGCTGTCCCCACCTTTCCAGTGCAGGGTTATGGACATGTACCACTGAGCCTGGTTTTACGTGGGTGCCAGGTATGTGAGCTCACGTCCTCCTGCTTGTCATGACAAGCACTCCTGATGCCCATCTTCCAAGCCCATACGTAGTTCCCTGAACACAAAAATAGCAAAAATATGTGGCATGTATTTAGAAAGCTATCATATGCAGAACCCTTTTAATCCTTACCATAATCCTGAAAGGCAAGCAAGGAAGATTATATTATCAGCCAAGGGAGAACGGTGCATGATTCATAATGAATACTTGTGCCAGGCAAAAATTACAGTAATCAAGAGACAGAACCAGAGCACTTGTGTCTGACTCCTGGGCCCTTATTTCTTATGTTAGAAATGCTAATAGCTTACAAGGGAGTTGATGAAATATGGGGGTAAGTCAGAGCTTTTCAGAAAGACAGCCCTGAACCTCTGAATTCTCGGCCATCATAATTAAACATGGTGTAACCTTGTCCCTGTATCTATACTTTTTATTTCTGGGAACCAAGGCATTTCTTCCTCAAAACACAATCTTCTGAAAAATCATTTATCTTTGACCCATTAACAGCTGATAGTCAAAATAACTAATATTTTCCTAACAAAAATACACATACACACACACGCATATGCAAACAATAACAATATTTTAAGATGTAAAAGTCTATTCTTAGGAATGTTCAGTACCAGAACAAATGCTTAAAGCTTTAACACTGGCTCAGAACCCTGCTACCGGAGAGTCACAATGAACGCTAGGCACACTTCCTCCATTAATGAAGTCATTCACATGAACTCAGGAGAGAAGAATCCCACCACGCTGTCCATCCACAATTCTGCATCTATTAAAAGAATAGGATATTATCATTTCTCACAACTGTCAGTCTGGGCTGTCAGACTTCACATGTAGCAATTATCTTGATGCCAGCTGTCCCCATAATTTCATTCCAAATTTAATATGGCTTAGAAAATATTGCATCTCAGAATTTCAAGTCATTCGCAAAGGATGGGACAAGAAGCAATGCCTCTGTAGAGACAGCATTGCACACCGTCCCAGCAGAGTGGGGACATACCAGGATGGGGGGACATTAGTATTTGCACCCCTCACCCACAGGGTTATTTCTGCTTGTTTTACATAGCTCCCGACTATCATTTGAATAACACCCTACACCCCTGTCTCAGACTGAGTGCAGTGGTTGGGGCTCCGCTCATACTACCCAACGGAGCCTGAAGTGAGGATAAACTTCCTTAGACAGCCGCTGTACTTTCTATACGATATGACTATAGTAGACATCTATTGCTGCCTGGGTAGAAACCGGTTTCCACCACTTCACGCCGAAGTGACTAACCAATCTGATGGACTTCAGGCCTCAGTGCTGTCATTTATGAAATACGTAGCCACATATTAAATACATGTTTACTGAACATCTCCCATGACCTAGGCATGCTATTATGCTGCTGATGCCATAAGAACAGTGAGTGAAAGAGATGGGGGGGGGATACTTGGGGAGCTCAGCGACACCAACTGAGAATTTCCCTTGGAGGTTTCAAAATACGAGCCAAGAGGGACATTTCCTTTCCTCTACGGTACTGACCAAAAGGGTAAATCCGCTGACAACCTGGTTCCTGTTACTAGAACAAAAGACGTCAATAATTAGAGTATATGGGGTTGACATCTAAAAAGAAGCAGAAACGAGAACGTTCTAGAGAACCCCGTTTTCCTACTTGAGAGTTGACTCATTTACCACACACACAAGGTAATTAAGTCTCAATGAACCCCACGTTCGAGCCTCGGTTGCACAAGAGTTTATCAAGCATGGAATCAGCCAGATGTAATAATAACACACACCCGTAATCTAGCATTTGGGCGGTGAAGCCAGAAGAATCAGGAGCACAAGGCCTGCCTTGGTTAGAATAAAACCCTGTCTCAAAAACCAAAGCAAACAAACAAAATCCCACAGAATCGATGACCTATGCATGAAAATTCTGCATCAAATGATCTAAGCAAGGAACTCTGAGGATTCGGTACCCAGATATTCTCTTAATAACCCAGACTGAAAACTCGTGAGCTGGATCAGTTCCTAAACTGAATAGTTACCTGTCCCCTCAGCTTCTATGCTATCACTAAAGTATAGCTTTGCATATTCACTGAATTTAAACTTCGTGGGGATGATGGAGACTCTCATACGACTAAGTCTTAGCCCTACTAAACCTGCCTGCAGCTAGGCAATTTCAATCTCGCACAACAATATTCCATAAGCTGGGTGGCTTAAATAACAGGAGTTCTTTTCGTAATTCTAGAGGCTCCAAGTTCCAGATCAAAGTTTTAGAAGCGATGTTTGCACTTAGGCCTCGAAGCTGACTTGCAGATACATTGTTCTTCCTGCGTCCTTACAGGGCTTTTTCTTCGGGCTTCTCGGTGTCTTAACATCGTCCTATGGAAACATTGGTGACGCTGGCTCTACCCAGTTAGGGTCTGCCCTAATGACCTCATTCCCATATCATCACCATCTTCACAGCCTCCAAACACAGTCGCCATCTAAGGCAGTGGGTCTCAACCTTCCTAATGCAACGTCCCTCATACAGTTCCTCATGTTGTGGTGACCCCAACCATAACATTCTTTTGTTGCTACTTCATAACTGTAATTTCACGACTGTTATAAACCTTCATGTCAATATTCAATATACAGGATATCTGGTATGTGACCCCCATTTGGGGTTATGACCCACAAGTTGAGAACCACTGCTCTTTCAGACAAGACTTTGACATATTAATTTGGGGAACATATTCAACCCTCTAGATATGTACTTTCTGACAGATGTTTGAAATGTTGAAGAAAGCTGAATCGTGAAGAGGCAAAATTTTATCCCAGAAATATATGAAACATATCTCAACCATCACTTTCAACAATTTTATAGAGACAATTATTGGGCATATTACCAAGTTGGTGTCTTTAGGCCACATTCGGAATGCTTAAGATTAGACAGTGTATTTTTCATTAAGTCTCAATAATTATGGCATACACTAAATTTGAGGGCCACTGTCTGAAACCTTAAATGATCAACTCCAAACAGTTGTGTGCAACCTGAGACAGACTAAAATCTGGCTTCAACTTAGCACAACAGAAGGGGCTTGTCAACCCAGATGACTGAATGACTGGAAATGGGGAGAGCCAGCATTTGCAAAGAGGTGAATAAACCCTCAAATGAACTATCTAGTTACCTAGTTAACTAGTAACCTAGTTATCTAGTTAGTTAGTTGTCTAGTTACTTAGCCATCTAGTTGTCTCACTGCAATCACATTCTTCCCATCACCAAAGTCTGTCACTTAATTCCCTTTAGTATCACCTTGCTGTCTTCATGACCTCTCTCTAAAGAATGGATGTCTTTCTACAGAGGTGCCTGGTGGCGCACACCTTTAATCCCAGCACTGGGAGGCAAAGGCAGACTGATCTCTCTGAGTTCAAGGCCAAACTGGTCTGCAAAGAGCATTCAAGGACAGCCAGGGCCACACAGAGAAACCCTGTCTCAAAAAAAACTAAAAAGGAAGAAGAAGAAGAAGAAGAAGAAGAAGAAGAAGAAGAAGAAGAAGAAGAAGAAGAAGAAGAAGAAGAAGAAGAAGAAGAAGAAGAAGTTGTTGTTTTATATATATATATATAATGAGGAAAATTTATGCTTAAGATATTTGTCAGGAGAGGGTAGGTTACAATCAAAAATTATGATCATTTGTTTCATACATAATCTGACTCTGTCTATGTAATAGAATTTATGTGTTTATTTGTACTTAAAAAACTGGAAGCCATATTTAGCTTATCTTTCTTCTTGTTATTTTTAAGATACCTCAAGAACAGGAAACTATATATAATCTCTCATTACTAATATTATCTGCACTAATATTATGTATGAACTTAGAGAGGATGTGGAATAAGGGGAACACTCCTCCATTGCTGTTAGGAGTGAAAATTTGTGCAGCCACTTTGGAAATCAGTATGGCTGTTTCTCAGAAAATTAGAAATCAATCTGCTTCAAGACCCAGCAATACCACTCTTCAGCATATACCCAAAAGATGCACGCTCACACCACAAGGACATTTACTTGTTCCTAGCAGCATTATTCGTAATAGTCAGAACCTGGAAACAACATAGATGTCCCTCAACCAAAGAATGGATAAAGGAAATGTGGTACATTTATACAATGGTGTACTATTCCGCAGAAAAAGAATGACATCTTGAAATTTGCAGGCAAATGGATGGAGCTAGAAAAAAAACACTCTGAGTGAGGTAACCCAGACCCAGGAAGACAAACATGGTATGTACTCACTCGTAAGTGGATATTGGATATAAAGCAAAGGATAACCAGCCTATAATCCATGACCCCAGAGAAGTTAGGTAACAAGGAGAACCCTAAGAGAGACATACATGCCTATTTCCCCTTTCCCTGAGAAAATTGTGAGTGAGGGGGTGAGAATGGAAGGTTGAAGGGGAAGGAGAAGTGAGAAGGGAAGGGGGAAGGAGAAGATGAAGGAATGAAATGACCTAGATTGGGAAAGGTCAGAGAGGGAGAGCAAGGAAAGAGATCTTGATTGAGAGAGTCATTATGGGGCTAACAAGAAACCTGGCTGGTGTGGGAGTCCCCTCTGTGTGCTGAGATTACCATTAATGAATAAAGAAACTGCCTTGACCTGTTGATAGGACAGAACTTAGATAGGCGGGGAAGACAGAACTGAATGCTGGGAGAAAGAAGGGTGGAGTCGGGGAGATGCCATGGAGCCACTGCCGCCAGAGATAGACGTGCTGAATCTTTACTGGTAGACAACAACCTCGTGGTGATACACAGATTAATGGAGATAGGTTAAATTAAGATGTAAGAGTTAGCCAATAAGAAGTTAGAGCTAGGCCCGGCCTTTCTCTTTCTATTCCAGTGGCAGGCGCTTTGGGAGCCGCCGATTACCGTCCAGCCATAGCCAAGTCCAAGAACCACACCACACACAACCAGTCCCGGAAATGGCACAGAAACGGCATCAAGAAACCCCGGTCACAAAGATATGAATCTCTCAAGGGGGTTGACCCCAAGTTCCTGAGGAACATGCGCTTTGCCAAGAAGCACAACAAAAAAGGCCTGAAGAAGATGCAGGCAAATAATGCATGAGTGCACATGCAGAGGCCATCAAGGCCCTGGTGAAGCCCCAGGTGGTGAAGCCCAAGGTGCCAAAGGGCCCCACCCGCAAACTCACCCTTCTGGCTTTAATTGCTCACCCCAAGCTTGGGAAGCAGATTAGAAGCTACATGGCCAGGGGTCGTAGGCTCCAAAAAACAAAGCCCAAGGTTCAAGCCAAGGCAGAGGCCTCAGCTGCAGCTCAGGCTCCCAAAGGTGCCCAGGCCCCTGTGAAGGCACCATAAAAAAGGTCGCAGTCTGCCAATGTGAAGACAGATGGACTGGTGTGAACACCTACACAGTATTTGCAGATGTCCAGGACCTTATGCTGCTTTTACAAATAAACTTGAGGCAAGAGAAGAAGAAGAAGAAGAAGAAGAAGAAGAAGAAGAAGAAGAAGAAGAAGAAGAAGAAGAAGAAGAAGAAGAAGAAGAAGAAGAAGAAGAAGAAGAAGAAGAAGAAGAAGAAGAAGAAGAA
>NW_026067932.1:6542034-6668533 GCF_014885135.2 Alexandromys fortis
TTTTTTTTTTTTTTTTTTTTTTTTGGAGACCATTCTCCTTGGAGGAATGCCTTTCTCAGTCTAGATATAAGTGGGGGGAGGGTCCAGGTTCTGCCTCAAAGTCACGTGCCAGACTTTGTTGACTCCCCATGGGAAGCCTTACCCTCTCTGAGGAGTGGATGGGGGTGGAGTAGGAAGAAAGGGGGTGAGCAGGAGGAAGAGAAGGAGTGGGAAGTTGGATTGGTATATAAAATGAGAAAATTAAAAAATAAAATAGGAAAAAATAAATAAAAGAAAAACCCCAATAAAAACCCTACCCTATAAACTACGTTTAGTTAACAGGATGTTTGCCTTATAGCTCACTTAAAAGAGTGAGACAGGAAGCAGCAGGATCACACATCACAGACGCTTAGACCTGAAAGAACTCAAGAGCCGGAGTAGCGCTGTGTTAAAAAAAAAACCCACTTTGAAGTTAGGATTGGCAAGGGTCTGCTAGTGCTGCTCATGTAGTATCCTAGGAGGAGATACAGCCAGCAGAGGTTGAATTACAGAACTGAGAGTACAGAAAGGTATCCCGCATCTTTAACAGTTATCACTGTAGCTCATTTCTAAAGGAATGTATTTTTGAGGAAAAGGAGTGTGAGCTAAATATTTTGCTGCAAATTCTCAAGAGTAATTTTTTAAAGACTTTAAAACTATGTAATTAAATATGTATTAAATTCCTGAGAATTTCTTTTTACTTATTCTAGTAAGGTCAGGAAAAAAGCATAGCAGCCATTGCTAAATTAATTAAAAGGTGATTGAATGAGTTTTCCAACTCCTTGAGTAGCTAAGAGAACATCCACTGTGAGAATGACATGTAGCCATCTAGTCTCTGCTGAAATAAACCTTTGCATTATATGTTTAACACAAACATGTTTCGATGTCCTTACAGTGAAACAGTCAAAGAAATTAATATACATCATTTTTCTTTGTTATCTTCTAGTGGTTACTAAAAGATTTATCTCCTCTTTTATAGGTGAGTGATAAAATCTACTCTCAGCAAAGCCCTATATTCATCCTATATAACTGTAACCATTTTTGACCTACATCCAGCTCCTTGCCTCAGCCGCTTTAATGCTATCAACCATCATTATAGTGTTTCTATGTATTTGGTTTTATCTTTTTAAAAGATCCTACACAAGACGGTATGATTCGTCTTTCCATATCCAGAATATTTTACTCCGTATAATGTCCTCCAGTTTCAGTCACAACCTAGTCTGCAAAATGAGTTCCAGAACAGCTAGAGCTGTTATTCAGAGAAACCCTGTCTTGAAAAAAAGAAAGAAAGAAAGAAAGAAAGAAAGAAAGAAAGAAAGAAAGAAAAGCAGTATTTGTCTGTCAGAAGATTAACACATTTATAAAAACGGATGTGTTTTGTATCTAACAATGAAGAGAGGATAAACACGGTTGTCAACTTGACAATATCTGGAATGAACTATAATCCAGAAATAGAGGGAAATTTTATGATCTGGACCTTGAGGCAAGAAGACAACGTGCGCGTTTAATCGAGACCTTGAGGCTGGAAGGCACACCTTTAATTTAGACCACACCTCCTATTGGAAGCCTAAATAAGGGTGACCGAAGAAGGGAGGGTTTGTTTTTTGCCTGCTTGCTCTCACCTCCATCATCACATTCATTTCATCTTCAAAATCCCAGCGGACCAGCTGAGACACCCAGCCTCAAAGACTGAGCAGCTACTACATTCTTGGGCTTTCCATTCATAACTGGCCACTGTTGACTGCTGTAAATGGAGACTGTGCTTTCGCTTCCGAGCTGCCTGGACCCGAATAATCCCACACAAACTATATTAATCATAATTGGCCAATGGCTCAGGTGTATTCCTAGCTAGCTCTTACATCTTAAATCAACACATTTCTATTCATCTGTGTACCACCACAAGGCTGTGGCTTACCAGTAATGTTCTGGCATCTTTCTCCTTCAAAGGCTACATGGCTTCTCTTTGACTCCACCTACTACTCTCTGTCTCTCTGTTCAGATTTCCCGCCTGGCTTTACTCTGCTAAGTCATTGGCCAAAACAACTTTATTCATCAACCAATAAAAAGCAACACATAAAGACATTCCACATCAGATTTGCAGCCTGTAAGTCATTCCAATGAAATCCCTTATTATATATATTATATTTTATATATATAATATATATCATATATATATATGAGAAAGGGAGAGAGATTCATTCCACAAGAGTTCTGTGACTCTAGAGAACTTGACTAATACAGTTTTGCATATAAAAGAGTAATGAGCTATTGTAAGCTGAAATAAACCTTCCTTCTATGTTGTTTTTTCTCATTTTTTTGAATCATGGCAACAAAAAAGATACGAGGACATAGAGCTACAGAGTAAGAGGCAGCTCATACACCTTCCCAGTGCTCCTCAAGCTGCTAACGATTCATGAAGCAAATTCAAATATTTTTCTGCTTTGTTTGGTTGATATCCCTGGGAGGCCTGCCTTTTTCTGAAAGGAAACAGAGGAGTCTAGGGTAGACGGGAGGTGGGACAGTAGACTGGGAGGAAAAGAGGGAGGGGAGACTGTGGTCAGGGTGTAATATATTAGAGAAGAACAAGAAAGAAAGAAAGAAAGAAAGAAAGAAAGAAAGAAAGGAAGGAAGGAAGGAAGGAAGGAAGGAAGGAAGGAAGGAAGGAAGGAAGGAAGGAAGGAGAAAGAAGGGAGAGGGAAGGAAGGAGAAAGAAGGGAGAGGGAAGGAAGGAGAAAGAAGGGAAGGGGAAGGAAGGAAAGGCGGGTGCATAAAAAGAGAGGGAGAGAGAGAGAGAGAGAGAGAGAGAGAGAGAAAGAGAGAGAGAGAGAGAATATCAAATACCCTAAACATCAGATCATCAAAGGTAATATGAAACTCTCTCTACACCAGAGAAATCCAGAATTCATCAGGTAGACACAAGCTCTTGCAAGATTGAGGAGCCAATCTGCAGATGATATTGCCTGTTCAGGATGTTCAGCATAGATGCCTCATTAACCAATCAAAACTAAAGATCAGCTTACTCTTGCCTTTCAGAATCTCGGAAAGCAAAGACCTTGGATTTCCTGACTAAAGGCTCAGAGTGACGGGGCATGGAAGAAAAGACAGGAAAACTTGAAGGGTCAAGAATGTCACAGAGATCGGCGAAGCAGACAAGCTGAAGGTATAGAAGAAAAGCATCGTTCTTACTTATTCAAACATAGTAAAACCACAACTCCAAATAAAACACACCTATTTTATTTCATATCTGAAAACCACCATATCTCACATAAGAACGAGGAGTCAGAGCAATCCCACACACCACCTGAAGGCTCTTAGCATCATTCCTCCTGAAGCCCCCTCACCACAGACTAATTACAGCACAAATACTTTCACACATGGGAGGGAAACGATGTTTAAGACAATTTTATCAGGATCATAAATACAGCTAAAAACCACCAGTTAGCAAGGTTTTTATAACTTAAGAAAGAAAAGAAGAGACAGCACTGAATTTTCAATGTACTTATTTATTGTTAACCGTTTAAAGTGTAAAGACAGTCATTTGTTGTTAAAGAAAACGTGATGAAATCTGTGTCTGGGACAATGCATTCTTCTCTTTTGTTTAAGGAAATCCACTGCATCGCTCCATTTCATGTTGCTGCAGAAGTGGAGCGAAATCAATAACCTGTTTCCAAACGGGCAGCTTGTAACCTGTGTGGGGACAGGCCAAGCTTAACTTTGACTGCACATTTAAAGAGAGAATTATTTTAATTCCTTTTAATTACATACAACGTTAGGCCTTTTGCAAATCATTCCCTGTTGAGATGTACTTTCCTTGACAATTTCGGAAGATAAAACATTCATGGTTAACTGAGAAAATTACTCCTAAAATGCGGCTAAGAGCAGAAGCACATTTCCAAAGCTACGGGAAATAAAATAAAGTCAAAACAAATGTGGAAAATACGCGTTTCCTTAAAGCTGGAGCACACACCTGGAGACAAGAGTGCAAAGGGAAGCTCGCCAGCAATGCGCCTCGAGGTATGTCTCGCGGAAAGCGCCATCTGTGAGCATCTAGGTCAGTCTCATGGCTGACCAAACAGTGGCCTAAATAGGGCATGAAAATAAACGAAACGTGTTATCGGGTAAGCCAATCCGTCTTCCAGATACAGGGCAGCACGACATATAGCAGTGTCTCTGAGGCAGCATCCAGGAACTGAAAACAAAAGCATAGGCGATATTTATAGGGAATTTTGAAAATAAATACATTAACTAACTAGGCAGAGCAGATGAAAGGCAATCAGCAAACCCCTTCTGATGCCTCAGTCGGGGGCGAGATTCACACGCTAGTGTTCTGCCTGCTGTTTTCAGTTACACGTAATACCTAGTCAGTCGAACTCACAAACACAGGTAACAAGCACAATAAAGTGATGCTTAGAACACAGGCTTGCAAAGAAGGATCCACGGCAGAAGTTGTCACACCAAACTGACTGTGAAAGACACTGACATACACAAATCCATCCCAAAGAGTGGCTCAGATTTCACTGACGATGTTAATTACCTCGCCAGAGAAAGCACATCCACACACAACTAACACAACACAAAGACCAAGAGTCAGGAGAAGACCTAGAGCAGGGGTCCTCAACCTGTGGGTGGAGACCCCTTTATGGGGATCAAACGACCCTCTCAACAGGGTCGCATATCAGGTATCGTGCATATCAGATATTTACATTACAATTCATGGCAGTAGAAAAATGACGGTTATGAAGTAACAATGAAATGATTTCATGGTTGGGGATCACCGCAACCTGAGGAACTAAGGGTTGCAGCATCAGGAAGACTGAGAACCATTGGTCTAAAGAGTGGGGCGAAAGCAGAGAGAACTTCAGTTGTGACTAGAGAAGGTATCACAGCAGAGGAGTATTCGAGTTGGACTTTTAAAGACTATGTGTGAAGTGTGGAATATCATCATAGGCTTTGTTTCCAAAAGAGAAGGAAGGAGGAAAGAGGGGAAGGAAAGAAGGAAGGGAGAAAGGGAGGGAGAGGGAGGGAGAGAAAGAGGAAGGGAGGGAGGGAGGGAGGGAGGGAGGGAGGGAGGAAGGAAGGAAGGAAGGAAGGAAGGAAGGAAGGAAGGAAGGAAGGAAGGAGATAAAAGCAAACACTTTCAAAATGATCACAAAATAATTGTCTGTGCTAGACTTCAAATTCTGAGACGCCTAAGAATACAACTTTGACAATGGTCTCCCTGGAAGTAGCAGACTATCTGATATATTGGCAATGCTCAACAGACATTAAAGGAATCAATAAACAAAGGCAGTAAATAAAATTAATGACTCAATTTGCATGGCAAAGAAAAAATATGTAAGTATCAAAACTCACAAAGACTACGAAAATGAAAATTGAGAACTTTTATTTTGCTTGCCTGGTAACAGCAAGTCCCTGATGATCTTTGGAAAGTACAACTAGGGATGACTTTAACAAGAATGTCTAAAGGCAAAACGTGCAGATAATTACAATAAGAGACAATGGAGATAATCAGGAGACCATTACAAGAGTCCAGATCAAGCCTAACACAAGGCTGGACTGCAAATAAATAAATAAACAAACAAACAAGAGTATAGAAAGAAAAAAGATACCCTCATAGAGACTACACAAATCAAATCAATAGGGCAATCAGTCACTCATTTAGCAAACAGCTTTTAACTATGCACTACAGATCTACCAAATCCTGCTAGGAGCGAGAAACAGGATGAATAAATAAGCCATACATAGTCCTTTGCATCAAAAGAACTGACAGTCTCAGAGCTGTCTCAGTGGGAAAGCAATTGAAGATACAACCAGTGAAGACAGGTTGAGTCCAGCAGGCCTCACACGTTCTGAGTCTAAGATACCAAAGAGGAGGCAGCATCATTTATGGCCAACTTTAAAAACACCTGCTGTGGCCCAAGATGCAAGTTCATCAGATAATTTCAAATTCGAGTGCTGGAGAATGAAACAGACTTTGGGACATATTATCTGGGAAATATCCAGACCTGAAATCGAAAGTGGGAAAAAAAACGTAAGAGAGTTGTGTAGACCTAACCTTGGAGCCTACTCACAGGTAAAGAGACAAGGTAAGTAAGAGGGGGGAGGGTAGGAAGCACCAACGTCAATCAAGCCAAGACGGAAGAGGGCAGAGAGACAGATCATCCAGAGAAAGAGAAAGAATCAGAGACGCGGACCAGCAATGGCATGTTTTCCAGCAAAGAAACCACAGAAAATTAGGACCAAAAAGACACTAGACTTGCGAACAGAACAAATGCACTGGTAACATTTGAGACAATCCTAGGAGAGCAATGGTATTAAAGCATCAGTTTAAGCTTGAGTTTGTGCCCAGCCTGGAGTACAGAATGAGATCCTGTTTCCAAAGAACATTAAAGCATAATCGAAAATACTTTAAAGGTCAGAACCTTATATTGTACAAATTAAGAAGGAAATGAATAAAGAAAAAGTATCCTACCCCCTCTGTAGCAGTTTTTAAAAGATACCTTGGTCTGGAGATTAGAAGAATAAAAGAGACAAAAGACAGCATTTATGCCAGTTATTTACTTTGCCAAAATTAGTATCATTCTAATTTAGCCAGGGAGCCATGTATTCTCCTATTGTGGCTTCCTTGAAAAAGCTCTTCCAGATGGTTACGCCTCCCTGGAGTGACAACACCCAGCGTCGCCTTGCACATACTGGGAATTCAATTAGACACTGCTGACCATCGGAGAATTCCGAGCCTGGAGTAGCTGACTCAGTATAAACATATGGCTTAGTTCCTACCAGAGGAAAAATTAAGTCCCTGTGCTCCTCTCTCCCTAATACTGTGAAGGAAACAGAAGTAGTGGTAAGGCCATGTAACAAAGATTAGAGAATGGGCAGATTTCAGAATTCAGATTGTCTCTAATATAAAAAGAAATCAGAATTGTCCAACTAAGAATCAACCGTGCAGACATACCTTTCTTAACTTGCTTCATTCAGGCCAATGGACACTGAGCACTGTTTCAGAATACTGAAGGGGAGAGCGTAGCATTCTTTAGACTGTCTGCTAAGGATGGGGGTGGTGTCAGAGGGCTGGAAAGATGTCATGAGAAGTTCAGCGACCTTAACCCTTTACAGCAAAGCAAGGATGAGAAAACAACAGGGAATGACTTTAAGCCACGTGAGAAGGCTAGACGGTGTTAACAGATGGAAAAATAAAGACCTGAACAAGCTTAAAATGTTCTGTGATTATTTACTAAGAGTAAGGTGTAGACCCAAATTCCAGAAAGACGCCAACACTCGCCCTCTCCCCAGGAAGGTGAGCAAATCACCACTGCTTGGTTAGCTGAATTTGGAGCCCTGTGGAAAGAAACCAGGGATGGCTTTTCAGAGGAGCGATTGTTTCAGACGGAACTTGGAAGCATACAATTTTGTCAAACCAAGAGGCTCAAAGAGAGTATTTCTAGCAAAACAGAGGAAGGCACAGACAAAGGAAATCAAGGTCAATGTCAGAAGAATGGTGAATCGTTGGCTTAAATTAAGAGAAAAAAATTACAAAATAGAGAGAAGCTGGAAGCATGCCCTGGAAGTAGAACACTGAGTTAAGGGGCTACAGTAACAGGCTAGGCAACTTGGCTGGTAATTAACAGTAACAAAAGACAGGCAAGCAAGTCCCCCCACCCAAAAGAATGAGTTTGGGTTAGTAAGGGAAAATCACCCCTGCTCTACCCCTTTCGCCCAGAGGCTGGACAAGGCAGCTCACAAGCCAATTTCAGACCACCATCTGGTTTTGTAAACAAAGATCACAGCCACGCCCATTCATTCCCGGGCTGTCAAGTCCATTCACCCTATAAAAGCCAACACTATCCAGCTCACAAAATCTAAAACGCTGACCTTCTGTCCCTTTACAGGAAGACACTGCCGGCACATCTCCAATCCCATGTCTTATACAAGGCACTGCCCCAACTCTTTCAGCAGTCTGTTGGGATCTAAGTGTTAAACATCATATGTGGGTATTTCTATATTCAAGGTCATAGCTTGAATTTATATTGTAGTATCTGAGACTGATCAGTCCCTTCCTGCCTCCCGGCTCCCATCCCCCAACTCACAAGCTTTCTTCTGAGATGAAAAAAAAAATGTAAATCAGTAGTCAGTACTCAAGGCATATTAAGTAGATAGTGCTTAGGATACTACAACTATATACTCCTTGCTAAGTCATAATATGGCCTTCCATTCTTATAAAATGCATTCTTATAGCCGGGCAGTGGTGGCGCACACCCTTAATCCCAGCACTCAGTAGGCAGAGGCAGGCGGATTTCTGTGAGTTCGAGAACAGCCTGGTCTACAGAGCTAGTCCTAGGACAGGTACCAAAGCCACACAGAGAAACCCTATCTCGAAAAAAAATGAAAAAATAAAAAAAAATAAATAAATGAAATGCATTCTTGTTATGAAAAGAACAACTACCATTTGCTTTGTTTGCTTAGTTTTTTGTTAACCTACCACTGTTTTCCCAAGTTCAACGTGGCATCAGTTTTCTTCTGAATACCCCAGCACGCCCAGCATTCCATGTTCCTCTTCGGTATCCCCTCCCCCAGACTCTCACCGCCCCCCATCATTCTTCTCAGTCTGGATTAGCTGTTCTCACAGCCCATGGATGAGCTGCCTTCCTGGGATTTCTCTTCTCTGCTCCCTCAAGTTGAACCCGTTGTTTCTCGTTCTTTCTCCTTCTTCTCGCCCTTGCTCTCTGAACACTCATCCACCAGGAGCGAGCCATGCAAGGACACGGAAGACATTTTTCAGTCCTTTCAAGTAGGGCAATGCCTTTCTTCAGGCCTCATCTCTAATTGATAGCTTGAGCTAAATGGAGAAATCTAAGTTCAAAATTACTTTCCTCAAAATTTTGAGAGCATTGCGCCACCATCTTTTCCCACTTCTGCTTACAGGTAAGAAATCTAACAGAACCCACCATCTGGTTCAAGACCTCCAGCCCATTCATCCTGCAGTGGCCCCTCGCTGTCCTGTGGCACCTAACCCTACACGTTTCTTCTTATTATCCCTTCAAGAGCCTCCCCTTCTCAGTTCTGGATCTCAGAGATGCCTTTTTCTCTCTCCCTCTCAGTCCTCCGTCTCAAAATATCTGTGCTTTCACCTGGGCTGGTCCTGACCTCTCCACACAGCTCACCTGACTGTCCTACCCCCAGGGATTTCTGGATAGCCCACATTGATTGGCCAGGCTTTAGCTTCTGACCTACTCTCCCTGTCTCTCCCCAAATCGAAACTCATACAGTGTGTAGACAATATTTTACTTTGAAGCCTGTCCTTAGAAATTAGCCAACCTAATAACTCTGCCCTTCTAAATTTCTTGTCCAGCAGAGGCTATAGAGTCTCACCTCCCAAGGTCCAACTGTCTACTACTCAGGTCATCTACTTAGGACTAACCATGACCCCAACTCACAAAGCAATTACCTTAAACAGAAAAAAACCAACCCAGTCTCTTCCAGTCCCTTCTACTAAAGAGGAGGTTTTATCATTGCTAGGATTAGCTGGCTTCCTGTGTTCCTGGATCCCCTGTTTTTCTCTCCTTGCTCGCCCCTTATATGAGGCAGATCTTGGCTCTCTGCATGAGCCTCTTCTCCATCCCATTGCTAAACCCTTTCAGAGGCTCCAACAGGCTCTTCTCCAGGCTCCAGCTCTTCATCTCTGGGACCTAACTTGGCTATGCCCTTGGGGTCGTGGGCCACCAGCTGGGACCTTCCTTTGCACCTGTAGCGTATCTGTCAAAGAAACTAGACCTACCCCTCAGGGCTGGGCACCCTGCATATGTGCTTTAGCAGCTGCTGAGCTCCTTATTTGTGAACCAAAGAAACTAGACTTTGGGTCCTCCACTGTCTTCTCCTACCACAAGCTATCCCATCTCTGAACTTATAGAGGCTTACAAACTCTACCTCCTTTCCAAGCTTTCTCCCCAAGTGGCACTAGTAGAAGATGCCTCCTTTACTTTCTAATCTTGCCCACCCCTCAATGTCTCAAATCTCCCTTAACCTAATACTATTCCCCCATCTCATTCCTACACTGAAACCTTAGAGGAGCTACTGCCCCGTCCTTCACACATACAGGAGAGCACATAGCCTCAGACCACTTATACGTGGTACCCAGACAGCAGCTCCTTTTTACATGAGGGGATCCTTAAAGCAGACTATGCCATAGTGTCAGATACTGAGATGGTGGAGGCACAGGCACTCCCTGCCCATACCACTAACCAGCAGGCTGAATTAATAGCTCCCACCCGTGCTTTCCAATTGGCACAGGGGCAATCCCTAAATGTTTACACAGACTCCAAATATGCCTTTCATATCCTCCTGGCCCACGCTGCCATCTGGAAAGAGCGTGGGCTTTTTACAACAAAAGGAGGATCCATAACTAACTCAGGCCAGATTATGGCCACGCTAAAAAGCCTCCCATCTCCCCAAAGTTGTAGGAATTATTCACTGCAATTCTCATCTGACCAACAGTTGTTGACAAAGGTTTCTGTCCCGCCCGGACCCACAGTTGTTCAGTCCCAAAGAAATATACAGATGTCTACATGAATTATCCTCTAATTCTCTTTCTTTCCCTATGTTGCTGCCCTTTCATTTACTTTCTCTTCATGTTGTTGTTGAACTGCGTTTAGAGTTATTCAGTGTCATCTTAAGATGCGTGACTTACAGATGAGCTCTTTGTCACCACCTGTATTCCTGTCTCAAGATTACAATATCCTCCCTTCTACTCTAATAAAAATTAAAAGGTTCCCCCCCCCAAAAGTAGAGTGACAGAGTGCCCAATTTACCACACGGAATTGGGGGAAGGTCCCCAGGTGATTGATCTAAAGGTTCCGGCATTTCCCACCAAGCTCCATTTTCTGTTTTCTATTTTACTCCTAACTTCTGTGGTACCAGGAGCTTCCAAATGTATGTCTCCAAGGGGCTCGCGTCTCATCCGCATCTCATCCACGGATACATGAGTCCTCTCTCCACTGAGCCAGTTGTCATTCTTCCTCCCGTCTTCCCTCTTCCACAATGTGTCAAGCTCTCTCAACAGCTGCCCCATTATCCGTGTCTCTATGTTAATATTTTTAATTCCCCATTTCAGCGAGATCTGGGGGAAGAAAATAGGGTAAATTTGCACAGTCTATGAGACAAGTCTAAGACTTTCGTTTGACTTAGACACAGTGCATTTCAAGTAAGAACACAATAACAAAGCAGACAGATAGCTAATAGTTGGAAACACAAAGGAGAAACTCAAGATAATGGACAGAATTAAAAAATACAAACTGTAAAGTTATTTTTACTATTTTGCTCTTTTGGGATCCCACCACCTAACTCCCAAATTAATGACACACAGAGGCTTATTACTACTTATTAATGCCCAGCCTTAGCTTGGCTTATTTCCAGCTTTTCTTAACTTAAATTGTCCCATCTACCTTTTGCCTTCAGGCTTTTCTTACTTATGTGTATCTTATTTTCACTCTTACTCCATGGCTGACTGTGAGGCTGGGTAGCTGGCCCCTGGCGTCCTCCTCTCCTTGTTCTCTGTTCCTTCTTTTTCTATTTATTCTCTCTGCCTGCCAGCCCCGTCTATCCTTTCTCCTGCCTTGC
Source organism: Alexandromys fortis (assembly GCF_014885135.2). Taxonomy (NCBI): domain Eukaryota; kingdom Metazoa; phylum Chordata; class Mammalia; order Rodentia; family Cricetidae; genus Alexandromys; species Alexandromys fortis. Next base: position 6,553,666 of record NW_026067932.1, read on the forward strand.
TATTGGCTGTTCAGCTCTTTATTAGACCAATCAGGTGTTCTAGACAGGCAAAGAATCACAGCTACACAAAGTTAAACAAACGCAACATGAAAGAATGCGATACATCTTCGCATCATTAAACAAATGTTCCACCGCATAAACAATTCTAACACATCTTAAAATAATATTCCACAACAGTTAGTTGCTCATACAGAGATGGTTTCTGCAACTACAAAATAAAACAATAAAATATTAAAGACTACATAATCAATGATAGAATCTATAGAAATGCCTACAGCAGACAAAGGAAGCTTTCAAAGTCCAAACAAGAGTAATGATAAAAAATAGAAGGGTGTGTAAATTACTATCAAGTCACAACTATCAAAATAGTTAAACATCTAACAGAATAGACAAGCTAGGCATTGTGGTACATGCCTGTAGGCCCTACACTCTGGGGGCTGAGGCAGAAGGACCCTGAGTTCTAGAACAGTCTGGCTGCTTATCCAGCTCTAGGAAAGGCTAAACCACCATGTGAGACACCGTCTCAGGCAGGTGCAGGGTCAGAGACGGTTGATGATCTCACACACAGGTAAGAAACACAGGAAATGAGGACACGGGGAAAATGCCATCTGGTGACATTTAGACAGCTGTTTCAACAGCTTATGGACGCGAAAGGAGCAGGCAGAAAGGAGGTTGCACTGAACCTTCTTCTTTATCAAGTTATCAAATAATGTAGAAATGAAACTGAAGATAAAAAGTCCAAGATGAGGAGGAAGTAGGATTTGAACAATACCTTCAGGGCAAGGAAAAAAAAATAGAAGTCTTTTTTCGTTTGCTGCTTGTTTAAGAAAAAGAAAAACTTGAACAGGACTATAGGAGGAAAGACTTGAGAAAAGACAAAGATATAAAACAGTAAAATTAGACCTAATTATTAATAACTTGGAGGACGAAATGAACTTTAAAACAAGAAACCTAGGCACAAAGGAAAGGCCAGGCATTCGTAGTGTGGTGCAGAGATGGAGAGAGAGAGAGAGAGAGAGAGAGAGAGAGAGAGAGAGAGAGAGAGAGAGAGAGAGAGAGAGAGAGAACAGGTGGAGGGGAAAGCCATGGAAAATTCCAAAACCCGAAGTCCAAATGTCCTCAGCTTCAGCTAAACAGAAATCAGGTGAGCACTAAAAGCGACCACGGCAATCACAGGATTGATGGAGACTGGGAACGGCTTGGAACAGCTGTTCCGGCGAAGATAATAGGGACGTCCTGGGAAGTTCGCTTCAGTGTTTATCTACGCAATAGCAGCAGCAGGAAAAGTTTGCCTGCAACCAGCTAGGATTTGCAAAGATTCAACTGTTAGCAAAATGCGCTTTGGGAGGCAGCAGGCGTCCCATGTTCCTCGACAGGGCCGATCCCACTAGAGACTGTTTGGTGGGTGTGAAGTAGATAATGGTGGGTGATGGAGGTAAATTATCACTATTAATATTTTTTAAAACTTACAACTTTTATTAAAATAATAGATTTTTCTTTCTAGTTTTACTTTTAAATATAAACAGTGCCCAAGACATAGGGATGCACTTCACCAGTGTGCGCAGGCATGGGTTTAGTTCTCTGCGCTGAAATCTATATAAAAATAAATCTCCAACCCAAGCACTCTTTCAACATTTATTCCTCCCTTGTTCTAATTCCAAACTAAACACTTCGACCTTCAAAGTTCTCCCCATCTATGCCTAACTCTATGGGCTCCAATCTCCTTTCTCCACTCCTTCTGGAATGTGGTTTTTAAATGGTGCGTGTTCCATGCATAGTAGTGTATGTTTCCACGTTCTATGCATAGTAGTGCATGTTTGCACATCCCACGCATAGTAGGGCGTCCTGCGCATAGTATTGCATGTTTACATGTTCCACGCATAGTAGGGCATGTTTGCACGTCCTACGCATAATAGGGCATGTTTGCACGTCCCACGCATAGTAGGGCATGTTTGCACATCCCACGCATAGTAGGGCATGTTTTCATGTCCCACGCATAGTAGAGCGTGTTTGCAAAGCACAGAAGTTGCTGCCTCTTGGAATTTATTGCATCGCTGCCAACTAGTTTTCACAATCAGGTTATTTTTAATCCTCATTCATTTTGGAAACCGTATAAAAAGATGTAACATGTACAGGGCTACTTAGAATTATGGCTCAGTCGCTGTTTGTTTTTGTTATTGTTTTTCACACAAGGTCACAGCATATGCCCGGGCTGACTTCAAACGCGTGCCCTTCTCCCCTCAGCGCCCTGAGGACAGGGACTGCAGACTGCACCATCACACACAATTTTATTCTTTTCTTTGACCAGCGGCAGCCACTTCATTCAAATATCTCTAAAAGCAGTTTGCCTCTCAGGGACACTTAGCAAGGTCTGGAGGTAAGTTAATTGGGTTTTTTTTTTTTCTTATGTCTTTTGTTTTGTGACTTTATTTTTGGTTATTGTTCTGGTTTTGCTTTGCTGTTCTTCCAGCATCCGTGTGACACTGCCTTGGCATGCTGCAATCCCACAACGCAAAGCACAGCCCCACCATGCCCAAAAATGAGTTATCTGGACCAAACTTAGCAAAATCAAGGTCGAGAAATTCTGCTCGAAAACTATTATACTTCGGTTGTGCCTATAAACAGCTCAACGACCAAGAGAAAGCTGCCTTGGCTCAAACCCACTCTTCTGCTCTGTTACCCTGTGTGTTCTCAGGCTCTTTGTCTAGCTAACTATTGATATTTTGCCTTCTTTTTAGCAATGCTATGGCAAATCGATCTTCAGCTCCTTAGTTCCTTCTGATGCCTGGCTCTTACGACACATGTTTCCGTGTGGTCCCTAAACTCCCTGGGCTTGTGCGGCACCATAGAAGCATGGAGACTCTCGAGCCTTATTTTCCAGACTTAGATCTTTTCACAGTCTGGTCTCCAAGCCAGCCTGATCGAGTCGCAATCACCTATTGCTCGCAATACCCGCAGGTGGCAATACAGTTTAACACTGTCCTCCAAAGCAACCTTAAATGGCCTGTTCCTGTCTTAACTCTGCAGTGCTAACATTCCATCTTTTTCTTCAGTCACCCACGGGGCTGTTGCTCTATCTCTACAAAGAAAGTTACAGGTTTTACACTTTATTATATGGTCGCTAAAGGAATAAATGAACCATAGCTCAGGTCACCAAGAGCACAGCTTTAAACCGACTAAATTCTAGATCGCTCACACAGTTACAAAACTATTTATCAAGTACTGTGCTGAGCATGAGAGTTAAAAAAAAAAAAAAGACATAGTTCCCTACTCTTAGATAGCTAGCACCTTAGTGCATCCGTCATACATGTAAATGATGTGTAGTTAGGATGATAAGAATGAGATTGTTGTTATTCTAGAGCTTTCAAATGATTCTGAAACGTGGGGCTGGAGAGATTGCTCAGAAGTTAAGAGTATTTGCTGCTCTTCCAGAGGATCCAAATTGGGTTCCCAGCACCCACCTGGCAGCTCACAAGCACCTGTACCTCCAGCTGCAAGGGATCCAATACCCTGTTCTGGCCTCCCGGGGCACCTACCTACAAAGTGACATACATAACAGATACATATAGATACCCATACATAAAAATAAAAGATCTTTTTAAAAAAACAAAAACAAAAGAAAGAAAATCCTTCCTCAAAACATGAATAACAGTCTCAAGACCGCGCTACGTGAATCAATGAGCAAATGGGTAAAAGAGGCGTCAAATATCAGACAAGATTTGGGGGAGGGACACATTAAGCAAGGCCATCACATGAACGAAAGCTTCGGGGTTCTACTACCTCTCCCGTCTTCCCCTTTACGCGCCCTTCTCACTCTGCGTGCTAATTGCTTAGCGTCTGTAACTAATGAACCAAAGTGGTGGGAATAACTCAACACACAACCCGTGCCGAAAAGGCTTTACCTCAAACTTTTGCATTTAATGAAACTTCAAACAGACGCAGCCCCCTGGTCTACAAAGCCCAAGACTGATACCAGGCTTTGCAGCCTCTCCAGAAGCTTCCGTCTGTGTCCTCCTGACTGGTCCGCACTGGTGTTTTAGAGCTAGTAAAATGGCTCTATAGTTTCGAAGAATGGCCCCTGAAAGTCCATGTGCCGACTTTAGTTGACAGCCTGTGGTGCTACTGTGAGGTGATGGAACGTTCAAGAAACAAGGCTTAGTGTGAGGAAATGAGATAAATGAGGACATACCCTTCAGAAGAATATTAACATCTAACACACACAGTTACTGAGAAAAAAAAATCTCATAATCCCTTATAATGGCTTCTCTTTTGCTTAAGTTTCTCTAGTTCCCTCTATTTCATTAAAAAAAAAAATCTTTACCTAGTCCTCCCTCTCCTGCCTCTCCGGCCATGCTCATCGCGAGGAGTGTGCTCTAGATTTTGAGTCAGGTGATCTGGATTTTAAATCCAACACTGCGGCATGGTCCAGTTATCAGTTCCTCTAGGTCTTGGTGTCCTGTAAGCTAATACACGCATGGCAGCGAACACAACTCCTAGTGTAGAACAGGTGATCTAATCGACTCTTCCTATGTGTCCTCTCCACTGAAGCTGCTGGACGAAGCCATGTTCTCGGTCAACAATTACTGTCGTAGGATGCATAGGATATAGTCCAAGTCACATGTCATTACTGCTTGTCATATCGCATACGTCATTGCTCATCTATTTATTCAACAAATAATTTTCTGAGCATCTTACATCATTTAGGAATAAAACAACATGCAGAATTTCAGCAGATAAACAAGCCAACATATCAGTCCTGAAGGAACTCAAGCTCTAGTGAGATGGCCAGCAATTCTAAGCTCTAAAAATAGAAGTGTGTGTACAAAGGCCAGGGAAGTTGCCAAAGACACGGGCCAGGCAAAGTTTCCCAGGGGTGATGGCACCAGTGGAGTCCGCCAGGATGGACGAGCTTCGCTGAGCGTACACCGGAAAGATGGCTGCTCCAGGGGAGCGACCATGGAAAGCCGAGGACTCCTGCTGAAACTTGTCGAGCACAGTGCACGCGGTTGTTCGCAGAAAGTCACTGTGAAGAACCAATGAGAAAAGGGGGGCGGGTATTAGGGTGTCCAAGTCACAAAAGGCCTCAAATAATGAGCCAGAAAGCTTGGACTTTAGCCAATGGAGAGTCGCGAAGACATCTCTAAGTCGGCTAGGAAGATCTTCGAGCAGCTCCTACAGAGGCGAGAAGGGAAATGGTTCTTAAAAGTGGTGACGGCGAACAGGTGGATGTGGGAAGGGAAAGGGTCAAGCAATGCCCTGCCGTGGAATAGAGTGTTTATTTAACTTTGTAAAGTTGTGTTTGTGTTGCAGAATATGTTTGTTTAACTTTGTAAAGTTGTGTTTGTGTTGCAGAATAATTGTTTAACTATGTAAAGATGTGTTGCTGTTTTACCTTGTCTGCGAAAGGCACCTGATGAGGTTAAAAAAAAAAAATCTGACTGGCCCATATCTAGGGATAGGTGGGGCCGGATGGCAGAAAATAAAGGGGGCAGACAGACAGACATGGAGGAGGCAGGAAAGTAGGATGGACATAGATGCACACAGATGAGGTCAACGAGCCTAGGGAAACACAGAAGTTAATAGAAATGGATTCATTTAAGTTTTTTTTTTTAAAAAAAAAAGCTACCTAGAAGCAAGCCTAAACTAAGATGAGCATTCATGATTAATAAGTCTCTGTGTCATGATTTGAGGTTGGCAGTCCAGGAAAGCCTGCCCCAAGGCGCTGGGGTTTCTAGATTTGACAAGTGGTCCACTGTAGTCCCCTACCCCAAGGTGTCACACAAGCAGAAGAGCAGAGAGATAGGAAAATGATGATTTGAGTTCCATACATTCATTTAGAGAAGCCATTCTCAACCTGTGGGTCAAGAGCCCTTTGGGGGTCAAACAAGATTTTCACAGGAGTCGCATAGCAGATACCCTGCATATCAAATATCTACATTATAAATCAGAATGGTAGCAAAATTACAGTTATGCAATAGCAAAGAAATAATTATTTGGTCAAGGGTCAACACAACATGAGGAACTTTATTAAAGGGTCACAGGATTAGGAAGGTTGAGAATCAATGATTTAGAGGGAGACATTCCAGAAAGGAGCGGGAAGAATATGTCCATGGTACAAGAAAAGGAATGGAGCCAGGCAGTGCTGGCATACACCCTTAATCCCAGCACTCGGGAGGCAGAGGTAGTTGAATCTCTGTGAGTTTGAGGCCAGCCTGGTCTACAAGAGCTAGTTCCAGAACTACAGAGAAACCCTTCTCAAAAAAAAAAAAAGAAAGAAAGAAAGAAAAGAAAAAGGAAAAAAGAAAGGAATGAATGTGAGACACAAATTTAGGATGGATTTTTAAGAAAAAAGTTTTTTAACGATTTTTTTTAAAGAATTATAATTCCAAAAGGTGTGGTGATATAAGATTGTAAACCCCAGCACTATAGAACCTGAGGCACAGAGCTAAGACCTGCCTAAGCTAGACCAAAACCTTGCTTAAAATACCAACAGGTCATTTCTGAAAAGGGTAATGAAATATTTTAAACTCTCTTCCTAACTTCAGATTAAAAATTGTAAATTAAAAATTTAAATGACTATATAAATAATCCACTGTATCTGCATAAAGCTTACCTTAAAAGGAGAAAAAATATCAACACTCTGAACGGAGGATATAATTCATTGCCATAGTACAGTACTATACACTCCTTTGCCCATGACTTTTCTAAAGTAGTCTACAAACTACTATCAGGAACTTTCTGTGTCTATAAAAAAACAACATGGGGAGGCAGAAGCAGAGGTAGGTGGATCTCTGTGAGTTTGAGGCTAGCCTAATCTATAAGAGCTAGTTCCAGGGCAGGCTCCGAAAGCTACAGAGAAACCCTGTCTCAAAAAACAAAAACAATAAGAAACATGGTTTCAAAACAACATTTGCATGGCAAAAGAAAAAATATAGTCGGTTTCATTTTCTTGATGTTTAATTTTCTGAGTAAACATGAATGCTGAACAGAATCCAAAATCACCAGAGGAATTCTGATTTCCAAAACTCCCACGAGCAGCGGAGTTCACCAGAAGAATCAACTGCAGAGCTTACTGTGAAGGACTCGGAGCCAATGTCACACCAACATTTTAAATAACGTCATGCATCCCTCCATTTAATAAATTATTTCAAAATCAGGTCACAATTGACAGACACATTATCTTGGTGCAGACGGGAGAGAGTAGATAAACAGGGGAAATTTCCTATTCTCTCCTGAAGCGTGTCCACCAACTGTCAGACCTGGACGACAGCCAAAACCAGTACATTATTTGAGAAAAAAAGAAAGAAAGAAATTTTTAAAAGGAGGAGACTTGAAATATGAGCAAAGTGTATGTGGATAAATGTAAAATATAAAGAATTCTTTCAAGGTCCACATTTATGAGTCATGTTTCAAATGCAGATTAAAAGCACAAGTTCGCCCATAGATCAAGCTCTGAGAACCTTTGGGAGAGCTCTCTGAAGTCCTGTGGGTAATCTTCCCCGGGTCTAGGCTGTGGCCATCTATGCAGGGACAAGTCCTTACTTACACTCTAACAAGACGGATGGTCTTGCTGCCTGGATATCTGACTACACTATATGAGCCACGTGAATTAAGTTGAGAAACCCAGAACATGCCATGCTCGCTCCTTCTATTTCCTCCTATCTCACACAGCACTTCCTGCTTCTCCTCCCACTTGCAATGCTGGCACAGCTGAGCTGTGGTGGGAAAATAACAAGAACATTAAGGAAGAGTCGTGGAAACTGGGGATGTTAACTACTGAGGAAAAAGGAAATATCTTGGACTGTGTAGGAATCTACACAAACTTTGGAATTCAGATTAATATACTGAACTCAGGTTGGGGCCCATAGCCAACAAAGAGCCCAAAACATGTCTCCAAATAGAAGTTTCATTGATCTAAAATACATAATATAATTAATTAAACCATCTAGATAATGTCCATAGGCAACAACCAGGAAGAGCAGAGGGGTAGACATTTATTATTTCCCGCTCTTGGCAACTCCCTGACAGCTCTTACACTGCTCTAATACCATGTTTGCATGGATGGCATGCCCAACTGTGTTATGTTGTATTCTGATGTTAAAGTGTGTGTGTGTGTGTGTGTTTGTGTGTGTGTGTGCGCGCGCGCATGCGCGCGCATGGGTGTTTTGCCTGCATGCATGTCTGTACACCATATGTGTGTGCCTGATGCTCTTGGGAGCCAGAAGAGGGTGCAGACACCCCAGGACTGGATTTGTGGACAATTGTGAACATTCTTTTGGGTACTGGGCATTATTAAACCCAAGTCCTTTGATAGAGCATCCAGTGCTCTTAACCACTGAACCATCTCGACAGTCCCGTGTATTCTGTTTTGGTTTTTTTTTTTTTTAAGCAAAGAAAGTATAGCAGACGTGAGTAGGTAGTGTAAAGAGAAAGAAGCTTTCTTGGATGAGCACATTCTCTCAAGAAATGTCCAGAATAAGCCTTGAGGGTATATCTCAGTGGGTAAAATGCCTGTCATGCAAAGGTTTTGGCTTGAGTTCAAATCACCAGAGCCCACAAGAAAAGCTAAGCACAGCGGCGGTCTGTCTGTAGTCTCAGTGGCCCTGTGGAGAGAGGGAAGGTGGAGGCAGGAAGATTCCTTGGAGCTCAAAGTAACCCTATCTCAAACAAGGTGGAAGCGGGAGAACCAATGCCCATGGCTGTCCCCCAATCTGCACACACATGCACGCATGCACATAGGAATTCATGGACACACATACTCACAAAAAAAGATTTGCAAAACAGTTGAAGTGATAAGTACTTTTGGGGGGCCTTTGTTGATTGATTGAGTGGGTGATTGATTGATTTTGATTCTGCTCAGTTTTCTCTCCACCACAACATTGGGTATAACATGCCAGAAAGTCCTTACTCTATGGTACCATAGCCTCTCCTTGAGATATTTCTTGGCTCTGATTCCTGACCTCTCCAACAGCCTAGCTGATCTACTTTTCTTTGATTCTGAGAGGTGCCTGCAATCTTAAAGAACAAGAAAGCGAGACTTCAAGAAAGGCCAATGAGCTTGAATCATCTCACTCTTGTGTGTTCTAAGTGTGTGGTACCTTCAGCAATAGGGGCTTACAGGGGATCTATAAAGGTGCGGTAAGTGGTGCTGACGTGTTGGTGGGAGCCAACAGCTGTCTAATTGGGTTTAAAGCCTACTCAAAAGGAGGGAAAGGAAAACACATCTACTACTAGAAACTGAGTCAACATTCCAGAGCTAGTGAGGTCATGGGTCTTAGAAAAGAATCTATTACCATCATTTTGCTTGACCAGTACAATCCCTAACTCCATTCTAAATCTTATCCTATATAAGTGTAGCTATCACCCTTCATCAAAGAAACTCTCTTTACAGCAGAGACCATCACAGGAAAACATAACTGGACACAGTGCAGAGGTCAATGGATTGCAGGGAGCCAAACACCAAAGGACGCATCTACATCATAGCTTCTACATCTGTGTCTCAGGAAACATTACAGAAGAGGTGGAGGAAAGATTTTAAGAGCCAGGATACCAGGAAGTCTACTGTGAAACAGCCTCTCATATAGATGGCTAAATGAATGAGATCTGAACAATGATACCATCCATAAATATGCCGACACAGAAAGGGAAGAAAATCCCACAAGCCATCTACTTGACAAGAAACTACAGGCAACCAATGGCTGTTGAGAGTTAGTACCCCCTTATTGGTTGCCCAATACAAAGTGGCCAACCCTGACACCATACACTCGCAAGCAACAAATTTGAACTCAGCAGGTTGCATTTATATATTTATGTACATATAAATATAGATACATATTTACACATATATATACATATACAATAATCAAAAGAAAAAGGCATTTGAGGGGCACATGGAAGGAGTTAGATGAAGGGGAAGGGAGGAGGAAAAGAAAGTAATGTGATTATACTTTAATTATAATGTATTTTTTTAAAAAGTCGATCAGACATGGATCTTTTCCTTCCATGAGAAAAATGAAAATAATAAGGATTATATTGTTGAGCAGATAATTATTTATCAATCCCCAAATTCAAAATTTCTGGATAGATTTTTGGAGGGTGCCAGGGAACAGATACCATCCCTAGTCTACATGACTCTGTCCCACTACTGAAATCCCACAACTACAAAGTTTAAGAACCATGTCTGAGGCTGGGGAGACGGCTCTTGCCACTCAGGGGTAAGGGTGTGAGCTCAGTCTCCGGCACCATATAAAAAGTTAGGTGCAGCACCAGCTGCACATCTCCAATTTCAGCACCGGAGAAAGCAGATGACAGAGGACCTCATGGACTTGGGGAAATAGCCAGTCTAGCCAACTGGCAAGGTCCTGGCTCAGTGAGAGACCCTGTCTCAAAAATACAGATATTAAATAAATAAATAAATAAATAAATAAGACGGAGAGTGACAGAGGGAGAAAACTGATGTCAACCTCTGGCCTCTGCATGCATATGTGCACACATGTACCCATACACATATGTGCACGTACACAGACACACAACACATGCACATGTACACACACACACAATTCCTATGTAATCCCAAGGACCTCATGAAAACATAGATGTAAATATTAATTTAATGCTAAGAAAGGGTCACATGCCTATACAAATATTGATGGTAAGAAAACAAAGGTATAGGGGAAAGAAAAAGAAACATTGTATTCCACCCTAAATGCAAGCCTGTTGCATTCCCTTTCTAAGTACTACAACTGAAACTCTGTGGCAAGATTAATAAAAACCCAGAGACAGATATTGGGGCTTAACCGGAAGACAAGAAAAGCAAAGCAGCCAGCCAGTGGCTCTTACCTCGAAGTCTCAATCCAACAATGGTGATCCTGCCTCCAAAAATCCTCAGAATGAGACTGAGTGAGAGCTGTCTCCTCTCATCTTATATTCCTTTCTGGGACTGGGATTAAAGGCGTGCACCACTATCGCCCAGTTTCTATGGCAAACTAGTGTGAGTGTTTGCCACACTCACACTACTGGGATTAGAGGTGTGTGTCACCACTGCCTGGTCTGTAAGGCTGACCAGTGGAGCTGTTTTACTCTCTGATCTTCAGGCAAGCTTTATTTATTAAAATACAAATGAAATGTCACTACAAAAATCTGATCATCTTTCTACTGTGCTTGTTTTCCCAAACCTAGGGAAGAGGAACAGCAACTGTCTGCTGTTTATGTTTTCTTAAACTTGGCATGAAAATCAGAATGGTCTTTTAAAGCACGGGATTAACTGAAACGGATTATTGTCTGCAAGGCTCCCAACTATTTTTGCCCACTTTTTGCAAATAACGGTGTCATTTTTCAGCTACACTAAATGTTTACTAATGAGTTTCCTGGAAGTTTCTTTGCTTAGATTTGTTTCTAAGAATTGTAGATTCCTAGTAATAATTTAAACTCTGGGAAATCCCAGTATGAATCCAGTATGAACAACAGTACTCACTGTCCTGCTTCATTTGAAGCAGTAATCATTTTTATAAGACTTGTACTGGTTTACCATTTTAAAAAATACATCTTATAGATTTCCTGACATAACATTAATATGGCATCTTAAAAAATCATAGTGGCAATATCGTATAACAGGAACCCGCTTGCTGGAATCCTTCTCCTTTCATATTCTGCAAACTCAAGCTCCTTGTAAGTGACAGCTACATCTCCAGGCTTTCCTGAGTCTTTTTGGCATGCTCCTCAACTTACCAAAGTTCTTCAGCATGCGTCTCACTGACAATTATGAAAGGGACCTTCAGCTAAGCAGAGAAAAAAACTACACAAAGATTTTTCTCTCCCGGTCTGGAAACTACTCCATATTCATAATAATATATATTTTAAAAGTTTTTTTTAAAAAAAGCAAAGTGCTATCTACCTTATTAAAATATCATTCTCTGTCTTCCGAAATGTAAAAAAGAAATGTCTAGGGAAGCTATACGGTAGTCAAACATTGATCACAATCTAAATATTAACCAAAAGTCTTAGCTGTGAATTTCACCAACATCATTATCCTTATCGTCCATAACAACAAAGGCATTATGTTACTTTCCTTTTCTAGGACTTCTCCCTCACCCCTCTTTTTTTCTCTCTCTACATTTCTCCTTTTTAATTTTTTTTTCAGGAACAATTTAGTCCTTAGCATTAGGAAGTAGTGAAGGTAAATGTTGACATTCACAACAGAGACAGAAACAAAGTTGTCATGGTCAACAATCGCATATCAGAGTCCACACCCAGGATTAGAACATGTCATCTATCCCCAAGACAATCGAGAGCAGAGTACCATAGCCTAAGTCAGAAAGAAAACATCTTTCATGGGGGGCTGGACAAACAGAAGAGCCTCCCACCCCCAAGAAAAGGATCCTCTATGGTGTTGATGGAGGGGAACGTCCTGGCGTAGGTATAAGAGTTCAAGTAGTATAAGACAGCATCCACATGCAGTGGTAAAGTTTGAGCCCATGCTGATTGAAATGGGTATTCCCCTGCAAATGTGGATTCGTACATGGAGTTACAGCCGCAAAGACAAGGGAAGGTATCTATTCAGAAGAGCAGCCAAGCACAGGGAAGCAGCACCTAGAACAAATAGGAGACCGTTATAAAAGGAAGAGGATAGCAGCAGAGAAGGTTGCATTAGACAAGAGGAGTCCTAGCAAATAAGCGTATTTACAAAGAAAATAAAACCCTGGAAAAGATAAAGGAAGTTACAAATACAGGAAGGGAAAGTTAGAATTGCATTTGTTTGTGGAGCAGGGCTAGAGTCCATATTAAAAATTCCAGGTGTGGGTCTATGAGGATGGCACAGCCATTAAAGCACTTGCCACACGAGAAAAAGAATGAGTTTGTATCCCCAGGACCCACATAAATGTGTGAGGTTAATGTGAAGGCTTGCTTGTAATTCCTGCCTCAGAAGGCGGGGATGGGGAATCTTAGGATCAAGATGGCTGGTGAAATTAGCCCTATTGGCGAGCTCTGGGTTTGATTAAGAGACCTCACCTCAGAAGAATAGGGTGGAAAGTGGTGGAGGATTGTTACCAACATGGACCTCAGTCCACACACACACACGATAAATATGCATACAAACCAGCATGCACACATGCACCCTGCATGTGAACATCCGTATGCACAAACACATGAAAAGAAGAAAGAGTTTCAGGGTTTTTAGCAATTATAGACAAATAGAGATGTGTACTTCTCTATATCAATAAACATATGTAATTTTTCACCCATGACTGGGAGCAACTAGGAGAGGCGACATTGTTCAAGTCATGAATATACCCAGTACTAAAATCTGCCCTTCTAACTATCATCTTCCAGCAAAGGCACTGAATCACTGGAAGAAGTCATAGATTCCAGGACTCAGGGGGAACGTCTTGGCATGTGAAGATCAAGAAAACTCAGAGAATGATTCAATGAAGACATCCTAAATGGTTGCTATTAAGTCTAACACAATTTATATGTCAATAGTAACAATGGGAATGCTCTATAACATATAATAAAATAAAACCTGTGTAGTCCATGCAATACAAATTTTTTAAGATTTGATAAGGAAAAAGATATTTACCGAGTTTAAAAACACAACCTCACAAGATGATTGTTGGAAGGAAAACCTGTAACTGTGTAAACAGAAGTCTGACAGTATCCACCACAAACACAAGACTGAAAGTCATCAGTGGAGCAACAGACGGAATCATAGACCACCCAACAGGAAGCAGTGGAAAGAGCACAGCACCCCTTAGAGACACTCCTGTCAGACTCAGAGACCTATTCCAATCATGAGAGAATATCAAGTCAACCCCAAACTGATGGAATTGAGTAAGATAACTTATCCATAGTCATGTCAAAATGGACAGTGAGATGTCTCAGCAGAAAAATGCACCTGTGACCAAGCCTGATGACCTGAATTGGATTCCTGGAAACATTAAAGAATCAACTGCAGCAAGTTGTTGTCTGTCCTCTTCATGCACGTGGCATGCAAGCACACAGAGTGTGTACACACACACACACACACACACACACACACTAGTCTAGTACAATAAAAATATCCTGGAGTTACCCACTCAAATAAACATGTAGAATTTATTATTAGGTTTATAATTATAAATACTTCTTGACTTATTCTTTATACACTCATAGATGCACCCTGATGCTGGATCTAAACTACACTATTCTCCTTATCTATGGCAAACGTGTTTCAAAACAGAGAATGCCTGAAATCTGAAATGGTACCAGACATGTCTATTTCTGAATATTCCATATAATATTTCCAAACCAGATCTGACCACAGATACTTAAAACTATAGATAAGGGTGTGTGAGTTAATCCTATAACTCAATGAGATATATACTATCATCTTTCTCCTATGAATACAGAAACCAAAGCACAAAGAAGTTAAATAACATAACTAGAGCTATCTAATGAGAAGAAAGCTTATGTTGAAAATCAGGACTCAAGACTTTTTTATACCCCTCTCCCACCCCTTGTTACTGATGAAAACGAGTGTAATGATCTGAATTAAAATGTCCCTTACACTGAAATGCTTTTGTAAATAAAAGGACATCGTCAATAAAACAAAATGGCAGCCTACAGAATGGGCAAAATCTTCCCCAACTTCCCATCTGATAGAGGGCTAATATCCAAAATATATAAAGAACTCAAGAAACTTACATCAAGAAACTAAATGATCCAATTTAAAAATGGGTACAGATCTAAACAGAGAATTCTCAACAGAAAAATCTCAAATGGTTGAGAAGCACTTAAAGAAATAGTCAACATCCTTAAGCTATCAGGGAAAAGGAGATCAAACCAACTTTGATTACATCTTAAGCTGTCAAAATGGCTAAGTTCAAAAACCACAAGTGTCAGATCATGCTGGTAGGGATGTAGAGCAAGGAGAATATTCTTCCATTGCTGGTGGGAGTGCAAACTTGTGCAGCCACTTTGGAAGTCAATATGGAAGTTTTTCTGAAAATTGGGAATTGATCTACTTCAAGACCCAACTATACCACTCTTGGGCATATACCCAAAGAATGATCAACTATCCACAAGGACACTTGCTCAACTATGTTCATAGCAGCTCTACTCATAATAGCCAGAAATGGCAAACAACCTACATGTCCCTCAACTGAAGAATGCATTTTTAAAAACGTGGCACATTTATGCAATGGAATATTACTCACTGTCAAAAAATGACATTATGAAGCTTGCAGGTGAATGGATCATACTGAGTGAGGATAACCCAGACTCAGAAAAACAAACATTTAATATATTCACTTACAAGTGGACATTAGCTATAAAGTAAAGGAAAACCATGCTACAAGACACAAACCCAGAGAGGCTAATTAACAAGGAAGGTTCAAGGGCGGGGACATATGAATCTCCCCGGGAAGGGGAAAAAGAATAGATCTTGAGTGTGGATTAGTGGCAGATAAGGAAGAGAACAGGAGGGATGGAATGGAGGAAGAGAGTATTGGGAGAGACAACTGAAATTGGGGGTGCATTTTGTGGGCAAAGTAGATGCCCAATACAATAGGAACTCCTAGGAATCTATAAAGGGACCCTAGTGAAGTCTCCTAGTAATGGGGATACAGAACTGGAACGAGTCATCCTCAGTAACGGGCAAGGTTTCCTGTGGATGAATTGGGATCCCAAACCAGCCACAAAACCTCGACCTACAATGTGTCCTGCCTACAAGATGTGCTGGAGGAAAGGTGGCACAAAAGTTGAGGGAGTAACCAACCAATGACAGGTCCAGCTTCAGCCCCTTGCCATGAGAGCGAGCCCTTGACTGACACTCTTGAGGGACTAGGAACCAGACGCTGGCTATCCCAGAGACCTAAGATAGAACCAGGCACAACCAAAAAAAAAATCCTAATAACATCTGCTATACTTGTAGACCAGAGCCTAGCATAATCGTCATCACAGAGGCTCTATCCACTAGCTGATAGTAGCAGAGTCTGAAATCCACAGTCAGATATGGAGAGGGGGAGGAAGGATTGTGGGAGCCAGATGGGGCAAAGACATCACAAGAAAATCCAGTCTTAACTAACTAGGGATTATAGGGGCTCACAAAAATTGAACCCAAGATTAGGAAGCCTGCACGGAACTGACCTAGGCTCTCTGCATATGTTAGAATTGTGCGGCTTGATGGTCTTGTGGGACTTCTAACAGTGGTCACAGGGGCTGTGTCTGACTCTTTTGCCTATTTTTGAGACCCTTTTCTTCCCACTGGATTGTCTCATCCCACCTTCATATGAAAGGATGTGGCTAGTCTTATTGCAACTTGATACATTAAGTTTGATTGCTATCCCTGGGAGGCCCACCCTTTTCCGAAGGGAAATAGAGGAGGAGTAGACCTGGGGGAGAAGGGTGAGGGGAGGGGCTGGGAGGAGAGGAGGGAGGGGAAACTGTATTAGGGATGTAAATATTTGAGAGAAGAATAGAAAAAAAATGTCCCTCACAGGCTAACGTTTGGAGCACGTTATCCTAAGCTAATGGCTCTGTTTGGGCAGTTGTTCCTACTACGTATTTGTTACAACAACACAAAAGTAGCCAATAGGAGGATATATGCCTTGAGAGGATAAAAACGAAATACAGAGAAAGCTTCTGATACAGCATAAAACTTAATGTTAGCTCCACATCTCTGCTAACAGCAGCCAAAGAATGCTCAGGAGCGGTCAAGTTCACCAAACGCATGAAAGTTCACCAAACGCATGAAAGAGGAGATGAGGCGATTCCAAGGATGCACTGCCCGGTTCTCTGTTTTACTAGACTTCCAGATCTATTGGCTTGAGAACAATAGGTCATAAAATGAAGACCTGAAAGCTCCATGTTCTCCTTCTTCATGCAAGCAAGAGAAAAACAAAAGTCAACACCACTCAAGTGGAGACACAATGGACAAATTGTAAAGCCATTTTTGAAGACAACTAATGTTCAATAGCATTAAAAACCCAAGAAACTTCATGGAGAAGGAGGAAGCTTAGGAACCCTGCACCTCCCTGAGGACTTACTTCTTATAGGTAACTAATTCTTTCAAAGGACAGGGAAGGATGTTCTTTAATGCTGTAGATCCTGGCAAGTTGCCCATGCTCCTAGAAATAACCCCTCCCCCATTCATGGTCCTGTAAGAAACCCTAATTAAACTCATAGGTTCACACACACACATACACAAAAGCCTAAATACAAAATATGAAATTTTAATAGGACAATTGCACTATTTTTAAATAACATGGTTCACAAAGAACTATTTTGAAACTTAACTTACTCAACATTCATTTTCCAGTTTGTGTTTGTCAAGAAAAAAATATCAAAGCAAAATATCACCCTTATTGTGGAACTGTCCACAAAGAGAAGCAAAACAGAGAACTGTGTTAGCATGGAGATGTGGCGCTGTCGCTTACAGGAAAAGGACGATTTATACACTAAAGTATATCGCTATTTTTATCCTTTTACCCAGAATAGATGGTGATCCACATGAGAAGGACCTCTGGGGTCAGCAATACCTGAATTTGAATCTTAGATCTGGTACCTACTAACTAGAACCTTGGGCAAATTATTCAACCTTCTAGATTTCCATCCTGTGGATAAAGATGAGGTTAGTAATGACCTTATGGGCTGTTAGGAGGACCAGCTGTAGGTCACATAAAACAGTGTATCCGGGGTACATGGTCTAAGTAGTTCTTCTTCTAGATGTGTATCCTAAAGACGTGTGGAGGCCCAAAAATGTGAGCCTATTTCCACCTTGACCAAAGGTCAGAGAGTTGGAATTTACTTCTAGCCCTTTAAGGTGATTGTGTTTCTGCCTTAAACAAAGGTCCCACTTGGACTTGGGTCAGAGGGTTCTGCTCTCTCAAGGTTATTGTCAACAGGTGTGGCTAATATCCAGACCTTGTGTTTCCGGAATAGAGAGGTAGAGGTAGAGATGTTTCTACCTCAAACAAAAGTCTAAGGATCCAACTAAGGTTCCAGTTCCTTTAAGGAGATAACATTGGATTCCATCCAGGGAGTGGTTTGCCTACAGAATGTTTTGGTCTAGGGTATGAGCAAGACTTGTTTTGTCCTAGCAACAAAATAAACTATGGGATGTAGCCAGTGATGTTCAACTGCTCTATGTATTTCCTTGTTGACTGTGTTAATGCAGTTTTTTATCTTACTCCAACTTCTTAGGGCCAGGGGTATTTTAAGCAATTGGGAATTAAATGTGGGCAGTTTTAGGATTCACTGAAACTCCCCCTCCCCCCAGTACCATTCTATGTTTTTCTGTTTTATTCTTTTCAGATGTTCATACTCTCTGCTTATATTTCTAATCCCCACACCCCTACCCCGGCAAGTGGTATTTTGTCGAGGCTGGTCCCTGACAAAAAGGCAGCTTATGGAAATGGTGCCTTGCATGAAGACATTCAGACCATTATATACACAAAACAAGTAAGTCTGAAAAAGCCCGGGTTAAAACCGGTCTAGCTGAACATAGTGGACAATGAGGACTACTGAGACCTCAAGAACAATGGCAATGGGTTTTTGATCCTACGGTACCTATTGGTTTCGTGGGAGCCTAGGCAGTTTCGTGGATGCTCACCTTACTAGACCTGGATGGAGGTGGGTGGCCCTTGGACTTCCCACAGGGCAGGGAACCCTGACTGCTCTTTGGGCTGACGAGGGAGGGGGATTTGATTTGGGGAGGGGGAGGGAAAGGGGAGGCGGCGGTGAGGAAGAGACAGAAATCTTTAATAAATAAACAAATAAATAAAAATTTTAAAAAAAAAGTAAGTCAAGACTTGCCCAAGTCGCTAACGCTAGAGAAATGCTTAGTAATAGTATATATTTCAGATCAGTGGTCCCCCAACCTTAGTGCATGTATGTAATTATCTGGGGAAATCTGTTCAGTGCATATTTCTAGGTATTAAACACAGAACTTCTATGGATCTGGGGTAAGATCAGGAAATCCATGCTTAACGACCATGAGTTGTCTGGGTACAGGGAGTCTCTGAAAATTCTGCACTAGACAGCCATAAAAATTACGATTATGAAGACTTGCATTCACACTGGAAGTATGTGATATACTACTACTTCAATGAAAAATTCAGAATCCAGAATTGAATGCTTGATCAGGTAAGTACATAGAACACACTAAGGGAGGAAGCCTTAGCAAAAAAAATTGTGAGTAACTTTTCATTTATCCAAATTTTTCAGACAGTCATGTTATTATCATAAGTGAATAACTGATACATTATCTAAGAAAACAAAAATGCTAATACGTAGCCATGGCTTCCAAGATAAGTTCAAACTCCTTAGGGAAACATCCGAAAGCCTTCAATCTCTTCATCTACTTCTTGTCCATCAAACCAAACTGCTTATAACACTGCAAATTACAGTCTATATTTCCACACAAAGTCATCAGATATAACTGCTTGTTCTGTTTGAGACATCCGTCTCCCAATCACGTCCGTCCTGTAAATTTCTATCCATCCTTTAGAATTTATGCAGCACCTCCTCTCTCAGATTCCCTGAGTACCCCCTTATAGAATTAAGAAGGGCTCCCTCTGGGGTTAGGGAAAAACCTGGTGCTAGGGAAATTCCCAGGATTCCACAAGGATGACCCCAGCTAAGACTCTAAGCAATAGTGGACATTGAAATCAAATTGCAACATGAAGTATTTTTAAGGAAAAAAGTCTACCTAAAATATTTTGGTTTGAATCTCTGACCGCATGAGATACTAGAACCATGTACATGATTCTATTCCACAGTCTGTTACCTGTAACAGACAACACATGCAGACATCTAGGGAATAGCTTCTGGAAACAGGCAATGGAATACTGACACTTATAGATGGTTATTAATTCAATCAAAACTTTAGGGGTGTATGTAGCTCAGCGGTAAAGTGCATGTCTAACATGCCCTGTGTTTGAGCCCCAGTGACACACGCACACCGTTCTAGGGATTAACTAAGCAGGAAATTTTTTAAGAGCGTCTCTGCCAACAGCCAAGTCTCCAATAAACCCCTTTCCTTTGCAGTCTTATAAGAAAGAAAGATAATGAGTTCCCTTATTTAACCCCGTCCTAGGTGCCAAGCAAAGCCTACTCCATCAGTGCTGCACACCAGAGCTACGCTTTTGTGCATGCCTAATGTTCTGCTGTCTCTTCCAGCCCAAACAGTAGGTTTTCCTTCTTAAAAACTTCACCAGTCGGTCACACTTCCCTATCACGGAACTGTCAGCTCCCCAAAGCAGTCTGCAGTGAAGGGAAAGACAAAAGCACGGGGCGCTGGGTCACAGGTTAAAGGAGATAACACTGAAATGAACAGGGCAAGGAAGATGCTGGAAGCCCACTCCAGACTCCTAACCTCAAAGGTCCATATTTGTCCTTAATCTACTTCTCACAACGCAGCCCAGCTCCACTCCCCACAAGACCGGCTTCCCTCTGCGCCTGTTCGCAAACCCTGACCCAAAAGCGATTGGTGAACCGGTTGATTCCAGTTTATGAGCTACAGTGCGTCATTAAGGGAAGGCAAGTCGAGAACTCAAGGCAGGAGCCTGAAACAGAAACTGTTGGAATGCTGTGGAGGAACACAGCTGACAGGCTTGCTCTCCACGCCTTTGTTCAGCTTGCCTTCTTATCCCAACACAGCCCAGGGCCACCTGCCCAGGGGTGGCACAGCCCAAAGTGGGCTGGGCCCTCCCATGCCAATCAGTAATCCAGAAAACTACACCCACCCACCCCCACCCCCACCCCCACCCCCACCCCCACCCCCCACCCCCTACCCCCCCACCCCCCGCATGCTCACAGGTGACTCTAGTTGATGTTAATTTGACAAAAAACTAACCAGCCACTTTTGCCCCCCTGGATGAGTGTGCGATAATTAGAAAAGTAGAAGGCATATAATCGTTTTCTAGAAGAAAGATATGTGGGTAAGGAACATAAAGGAAACGAGGCACGAGGAACAGAAATACCGAGAAGGCAGCAAGACCTGAGGCTGCCTGTGTCGGCCCAAAGCCATCCGCAGAGCCTTGATCAGCTTTGGTCAGACAGTTAACCAGCGTGTGCAGACCGGAAGCAGGAGTAATTACCCGTACTGAATAAACTGTTCTCACAACACAGTGGAATCCAAACGGACACAGCATGAAGAGAATCAATGTTCCATTTTACAGCTAGATACACAAAGACGCACCACTAAATAAGAAAGCTATACTCAGGAAACAGTTTCCGAGACTAGCACGCTGTGGGCATTGTTGTGAGTAAACTGAAGAAGACAAAATGTATTCTTTAGCCATGTTTCCTCCTCAGAGAATCCGTTCCAAAGTTTCTCTTAACTTTACAAAAATGTAAAATCCACTTGTTAGCCTACTGGGGGAAAAAAAGAAGAAAACTGAACTCTAAGGAAAGTTCCTAGAGATGAATTATTACACCGGAGATTCATTAGGTCTTCGGTGGCATTGTGCCTCTGCCTGCCTAGGATCCTTGCATGACCTGGTTATCACACACACGCACACACACACATACACACATAAGGAGAAACAAAATGCAGGTGAGTCTCCTCATATGCATTCTGCCTACACCCTCTTTTTGGAACATGAAATCGTCCTTCATACTGACATATGAGTAACCAAAATATCATATTTTAATTAACTGAAATAATTCTGCAATATGATCAAACTGGAAACCAGAGACGCCGAAATGTAAGAAATATTTTCCAGGTCTATAGATGGAAATTAAACCTTTTCTACCCTTTCCTTTACATGACAGTCGGCTTCAGTGCCTGGACTGGACTGTAACAGGCTCTTAGAAAGAAGACTTTGCCAAAATGACCCCAAATGCGAAACAAACTGTTTCAGGATACCACTAATCAAATTGTTTACTGTCACCTAGGAACTTAGATGATGCCCTGATGAGCATTGTACAGTTCTCCTTGAAGTGAGAGTTGCTCCCACCGTCCCGTGCTGGGTAAGAAACCACGGAGGTGCATATACCCTAGGAACTGTGCAATGTAAAACTAGCCAGACGCAGAGAGCACAGATAAATGGCAGAACTCTTGCTCAGCAGGTAGAAGGCCCTGGTTTTAACCCTTAGCATCACAAGGACACAGGGTGGAAAGACAGGATAACTAACAATCGCTGGGCTAGCTGCACTAGCTTACTGCCACGCATCAGCCCCCACCCCCGTCATTTTAAAGAGGAAGCTAAAAACCCTGCTTTGTAGAGAAAGAGGTCAATACCAAAATTCCCTCTCCTCTCTCCTCACACCCCATCATGCAGCTGGCACGGCTCACTCTGGCAGACACTGCTCCCTGAACATAATGGCGCAATCACTGCCTCAAACATCATTACTATCTAAAATAGATAACCCCCTCGAAACTCGACGATTTCTATAGATATAACATTTTCATGAGGTTGAACTGCTCTCTTTGTGATTTATCCCACTTAACAAATTCAGCATCTCTAAAAGCAAGTTTCTTATATCAGATTCCGAAAAGCCTAACTGCCCAAATAGGTGTAAAAATTACAGGGCTCTTTCCCCCCCCTATTTCTAGTTGCCTCTTATCTCCTTGTACCTATCACCAGAAGCTTCAGGAGTTGAATCCTAAAGTTGAGGAACTATTTGGTGACCAGAAAATTGTTGCTTCCCACCTCTTACTGATTTACCTTTTCACATTGGGACCTTAAGAACTGGATAATTTATGTTCAACAATAATTTATAAAATGTGCTCCACCTAACACCCATCTCTGTGAAGAATTTAAAAAAAAAAGTAAGAAAAAATATTTAGAGTACAGTGAAGGACTCTACTGGTTTAGTAAAGTGCTGAGTGCAGGCTCTTAGCCAAGATGGGCTGTGGACTAGCCTTCCAGCGCCAGGCATGAGTTCCTTCTTATTGAGTGGATCCTAAGCCGAATCAGAGAGCTGTTGGTTACTGCCAAGATAGGTTCCACTACTGCACTCTGAGGGTCAATGCTGTCCTTCACAGGTGCTGTAGCTGTGTAGAACTGTTGGTTGCTTCCCTCCTTTAGACAGTCACATGACACCTTCTGGTACCATGGAAGCAAGCCCTCGGGGGAAGAAGCATTCTGGTGTCTCTAACGACAGGGACTTAGCTTCCACCTCTTGGGGCCAATACGGACAATAGCAATCACGTGTATGTTTGGGGAGTCTCTTGGACAATGTTGACCAGCAACTCAAAAGATGATTTCTCATCCCTGGTGTTAGGGGTTTTGTAAGATGGTCTCTACTCTTAGAGAGAGCATCATCAGCCCGAATGAGAATATTTTAATTTAAGCAGATATGAATACTTATATACAGACTTGGATATATTATATAGTCTCAACAACAGGACAGCCAAAACATGAGTTCAACAAGGACAACAACAATAGGTGTGTCAAGGAAGAAGGGGAAGACCTCAACCCTGCAGGAAAATACTATAGGCATCTAAGAAATGCTGCAAGTGGGAGAAACTGTCTTCCCCAGGGAAGACTACACCAATTGGTTATCTAATACTAAATGATCAGAACTGAAAACACACATACAAGTAACATTATACCAGCTGAGCACGTTATAGTTAAGAATGTATATATGGGTGCATGTAACAACAACTAATGACAAAGAAGCCATAAATCTGAACGGCAAGGAGGGCTTTGGGGAAGGAAAGAAAAGGGAGAATTGATGTATTATATTCTCAAAAAAAGAAGACCAAATAAATCTAAGGTATTAGCAAACTTCAATTGCTATATTAAAATATGAGAAATTCTTGATGTCAGTGAAAACTTAACATACATCATAACTGATAATTACTTTTCTTTGGAATATAGGGTTGTATCCAAAAAGATATTTTTAAGGTTTTGCTGCTGTTTAAGGATGCAAGAAAGTTTTAGAAAACAAAATTTTACATATATAAGCTGAATAGAAAAGGAGGGAGGGTGCCTCAGATTTCTCTGAGAATTAAAGAGGGTGTTTGAGAAGCATAATAAAATGAGGCAAAGATGTGTTTTCTTTTCCAGAGAAAAGGCTACTAGCTCTTTCAGGTGAGTTAGAAGAACAGAGTGTAAGAATTCACTGACGTAATCTTATGCTCTGCAGTGGGAGAATGCTCTTCTACGCTATAAAGATTTGTCACTCATGTTGGTTTAATAAAACACTGATTGGCCAGTAGCCAAGCAGAAAGTATGGGCAGGGTGATCAGACAAGGAGAATTCTGGGAAGAGGAAAGGCAGAGATGCAGTCACCAGCCAGACACAGGGCAAGCAAGATGAGAATGCTGCACTGAGAAGAGGTACTGAGTCACATTGCTAAACATAGGCAAGATTTATGGGTTAATTTAAGTTGTAAGAGCTAGTTAGTAATAACCCTGAGATAAATGTCCGAACAGTTTATAATTAATATAGCCCTCTGTGTTTCTTTGGGACTGAACAGTCACAGGACCAGGCAGGACAGACACTTCCATCTACAATGTTCTGATAGTATAAATCTGTAGCTGGTTTTAGGCCAGTGGTTCTTAACCTCTGGGTCAAGACCCCTTTATATCCTGAATATCAGATATTTACATGACAGCTCATAAAAGTAGCAAAATTACAATTATAAAGTAGCAACAAAATAATTTTATGGTGGGGGGGGTCACAACAACATGAGGAACTGCATTAAAGGGCCACAACATTAGGAAAGTTTAGAACCATTGTTTTAGACCATAATAGTTCTCGAATATATCTGACAATGCCAAGTATTTGATTCTTTCTAACGTCTGTCTTCTTATGTCTTCCCTGCGGAGGATCATTTTCAAGCTGAAGGAGATAGACAAGTGATGAAATACATTAAGGTTCCGGAGACAAATCACAAGAGACATTGGGTTGCTTTTAAAATGAGCCCATGTGGACCACTGATATGGTTAAAAGAGTAAAGGCGCTCGCCACCAAGTCTCACGATCCGAGTTCAATCCCCGGGAGCAGTGGCTCTCAGCCTTCCGAATGCAGCCATTCTTTAACGCAGTTCCTCACATTGTGGTGAACCCCAACCATAAAATTATTTTCCTTGCTACTTCATAACTGTAATTCTGCTACTGTTATCAATCGTAATATAAATGTCTAATATGGCGGTATCTGATACGCGACCCCTGTGAAAGGGTTGTTTGACCCACCCAAGGGGTCATGACCCACAGGTTGAGAACCATTAGGACCAACGTGGTAGGAAAGAAGTAGCTCCCTCACATTGTCCTCTGACCTCCACATGCAGGCACCCATGCACATATATGCGCAATAAAGAAATACATGCATACATACATACATACATAGAATTTAAAGATTTAAGAAAAATAAGTGTTAGAAATCCCAACCCAGAAGGTTTAGGCTCAAGAAGAAGGAATTTTCATTAAATTAGGAACTACCAACGGCTCACCCCCAAACAAGCTACTGTTAAGTATGCTCATTTTTGTTGGAATTTGTAACCATACAACTAACTAATGGGATAGCTCAAAGGAATGCCATAAACAGGCTATGAGTGAATTTAGAAAGACAATAAATACTTCACAATACTCTTACTGGTATAACAGAGAGAAATAATTGGTCTACTGATTGACTCCAAAGCAAGACCACCAGGCAGAAAGGCTGCCCCTTCAAGTGTATAAGACAAAAAGAGGTTCTTTGGGAATATCTTACAGAGGGTTGGATTCCAGTTATAAAGTTGTGTTTATCTACAGCTGATGCAGAATGGGAAGTTAATACTCTGATAAACAGACTCCAGAGTCAAAAAGACAAGCATAGGCTGCAAATACAGGGTAAAACAAGATGAAATGCAATAAGGATATCTTAGGTTCAACCAACACTTTCACGGATACCAGATGGGGGAATTATGGCTTCACGGGTTTTTAAAAGGAAAAATACTTGGAAGTTCTCATTAATAATATGAGCCAACACCAATTTTATGGCTCAGAAAATCTTGACCTATAGCAGGGTCTTAGAGCAGTAATGCAGGGGTAATCATTTAATTGTACCATATTTTAATAATGCCACCTATCTTCATTACACAATCTATGAAAGCACAGATAAAAAATAAACAACCCACAGTCCCATCACTCAAAAATGAACATTGTCTCCATTTCTACATATTAATATACACTGTAAGTCTTTGCCGTTACTTTTTTATAAAAGTAGATTCAAACTATGAATCCTCTTTTACAATCAGTTGGGCTTTTATGCATCAATATATCAGCCCCCACTCCATGCTCCACTGAGTGACACCTGGTGCATGTTATTCAATTTCTTACCTTTTCGTCACATTTCAAAAGGTCATTTTGGAATTTGAGAAAAAGGTGGTTAAAATATGCACACTTGCATTCGAACACCTAAGTGCCATTGTCCTGTAACAGCTAAGAACAAGAGCGGTTCTTCCGTGAAAAAGAACAAATTTCCAAGAAAACAACACAGTTAAATGCATGTCCCTGCAGAACTGTCTTGGCAAATGAATTCAGCCACTTTTGTATTGACCCGTGCAGCCAAGCTACTACTAGTTGCTAGGAGCTATAGCAAAGTGGATTTCAGTTCAATAAAAAAAATAGAATTTTTTTTTTATGATCACAGCTATCAAAAAGTGGAGCAGAATGAATAGAAGGCAGGCACAGTGGAGCAAGCCTGTAATCTAGCACTGGGGAGGTTGAGGCTGGAGAGTGCTCAGCTCAAGATCAGCTGCAGAGAGAGAGAGCAAGAGCTCGCCTCAAAAGCAGGGGAGGGCTGGGGCTGAATCTAGTCACTGGGAATGTTAATAGTGCTGGAGATAACTAACTGGAAAAGGATTTTGCAGAGAAAATTCCTACACCATGTAAGAACTTGGATTAAAGGTCTCTTTGTGCTTAAAGATTCTGATCCCAGTGAAAAGTTTACTATGGTAATTTACTACCATAAGAAATCAAGTCCACAGAGTCTCATATACCTTAGAGCAATGAGAGGAATCCTAACACTAACGGTGAACACCTATGTAGTCAATGCTTTTCACTTATTACTTTTTACATCATTTAGTCCTTAACAAAACCCTAGCAACAGATACCATTATTATTTCCTCAACAAAACCCTAGGGAGAGATACTATTACTATTTCCTTAACAAAACTCTGGTTACTATTACTATTTCCTAGTAACAAAACCCTAGTTACTATTACTATTTCCTTAACAAAACCCTAGATACTGTTACTTTTTCCAGCTCACCACATTTTGCAATGTGACTCTTTGTAGCCATTTAAGGGCATTCTTCTGTGCACTGAAAACTACACTGTCCCTCAAGCACACCCCACTACACAGCCACAGCTCATGTAGTAAACCACACACAAACAGAAGCATCTTCTGCAAATTTTTATCTAATTAGGTCTCAAACGAGCAGTCAATGGATTTTTTTCTTAGCAAAATAAATGCATTATTTATTTCCAGCTAAAAATCATTGTATTGTCTAAATTGACCATATACCTTAAACTTTGGAAGCAAAATAAATTCAGGCATATAACTGAAGATCAGTAAAGCAAACTGGAGTTTCAAACCCTTGTCATTGCTAATTAAGTGACCTTGGACAAGTTATTAATCTTCCAATGTCTCTTTAGCCTTTCATCTGTGAAATGAGTATTGACCTCCGGATGAGACGTGCAAGCATTTACCCCAATCAGACACAACTGCTACACTACACAAGGAATAAAGCAGGCAGAAAAGACTGATTAACCTAATCCACAATTCAGCCCAAAACATTAGGATATTTCAAAGTGCCATTATTCAAAGTGATTGCTGGAGAAGAACACACCTCTTATTACCCTACAAGTTTCTGATTGACAATCATTAGTGAAATAAAGTGATAGCCACATAAAATATGTCTTTGAAATTCCATTTTATGCAAAAGATCATCTAAATAAAATTCAACTCCCATTTCCTTTCTTTATTCCCTCTCCCTCTCCCTCTCCCCCTCCCCCTCCCCCTCCCCCTCCCCCTCTCCCTCTCCCTCTCCCTCTCTCTCTGGGGAGGGGAGGGGAGCGTCCAACTGTCCTGGAATTTTCTTTGTAGATCAGGCTGTCCTCAAACTCATAGAGATCCACCTGCCTCTGCCTCCCGGGTGCTGGTCTGCGCCACTACTTGGCTCCATTCTCTTTAAAGGCATGTTTTAGTGGCTAATTCAGTGTGAGACAGGTAAATGTAAGTCTGAAGGGTACTGGTTTTACAACTTTTTTTCAATGTGTGCTCCTGTAGAACCACCAGAACCAGCCAACAAAACCATAATAAAGAAAACTCACTCTAGCTGAACACTCTGGATCATGCTTTTGCTACTTAAGTATTTACTAACATTAAACACTTGGTGTTTTATCCCTAAAATGTGTCATCTATTTTTGTTTCAAAGATAGCACAACTGAGGAGTGTTCAAAACTGAGGAGTGTACCATTTGTATCCATTGTGTCAATGAAATTAACTAAATTTCTTATTATGAATAAATTCTCATGTTTCCAAAGATACTAATTTTGAGGAATTTGGTTTAGCATAGCACCAGAATAAATTTATAATTGATGGACTGGGTGCCTTTGCAAATACACTTTTTCACTTATAACTTAAAACTGTCACTGCACTTCTTTTCCATAAACTACCTAGGGGTAAATATTAAAACTGTAGGCTAAAATATGTATAATATCCACTTGTGTTTGAAAATGAAAGAAAGTACACAGAACAGCCATCTTTTCTAAGGCCCACATGGAGAAAAAAACTTCTGTAAATAATCATTATTCTGAAATGAAATATTCCAATGGCGTCACTGTCGCCAAGTATATATAATAGTATATGGATCTTTAAATCTCACTATTTTTAATTCCTCTCATTTCACTGTAATGTAAACTTCTCCTTTTCCCTCTCACCACTATGGTAATTTATTGGACTGTCTGATCACGACCTATGAGAACCTATGTATGTAACACATTTTCATGCAAAAGTTTGTATCAGGGGCTGGAGAGATGGCTCAGAGGTTAAGAGCATTGCCTGCTCTTCCAAAGGTCCTGAGTTCAATTCCCAGCAACCGCATGGTGGCTCACAACCATCGGTAATGGAGTCTGGTGCCCTCTTCTGGCCTTCAGGCATACAGACAGAATATTGTATACATAATAAATAAATATTAAAAAAAAAGAAAAACATTTAAAAAAAAAGTTTGTATCAAACACTTATCAAGATCAGCACAAGGGTTCAGAGAAGCATTTCTCAACACATGGGTGACCCCTTTGGGAGTCGAATGACCCTCTCACAGGGGTCACCTAGGACCATCAGGAACATAGATATTATTTACATTAAAACTCAAAACAGTAGCAAAATTACAGTTAGAAAGTAGTAACAAAAATAGCTTTGTGGTTGGGGGTCACCACAACATAAGGACCTGGATTAAAGGATTGCAGCATTAGGGAGGTTGAGAACCCCTGGTTCAGAGGGTGAAGTGCTTGCTCTCAAACCTGAGAACTGTACCATTTCTTGAATCCACATGGTGAAGGACAGAACAGACTCTCACAAGTTGCCCTCTGATTTCTGCATAGGCTACATGGCATGCACTGCCCAGCGCACGCGCACACACACACACACACACACACACACCAAATAAATGTAATCCTTTTCATTTTTATGAACAGTCATACAAAATACTTTTAAGCAAGAAAATCAGTTCAGCTTTTAAGATTTTTCAATAAGCATCATTGGGTTGCCTAAGAGATATTTTAAGGTAAAGATATGAACGATGACAGAGGCTTCCAAAACATGTGCAAGACAAACTGAATAACCACGACCTGAGAACTAAAGAGTTTTCTTTGAATTTCATCTAGTGAGTGCTTTTTCAGGTTTCCTTCCTCCTCAGTGATTTCATTCGTTTAATTCAACTTTTAATAGTTTCTCAAATATGCAAATGAAACCAGCTATCTCTTACTTATATTTGCTGAATAAAGATCCAGACTTTCTTTTTAACTGTCACCTTAGAAAGATTCTCTAAGCAACAGCCGTCTTACCTGCCACAGTTCATCTTCTAAAGGCCTCTGCTGGGTTCCACACACACTTTCTTTCCCAAGCCAGACTTCCCTGCATCCTGAGTTTCACTCAGGTAAGTCAGGATAACTGAAAGAAAGTACTGCTAACGCTGGCTGCCAAGCCAGCCTCAAGATTTACATGCTCCCCTGCCTGACTGACAGCTCCTCAGAAGGTTCACTGTCTTTGTTTTGTGGGATCATAACCCACTGCCAATGTCTTCTGTACCAGAAAGTAGCAGCAACCCACGGAGGCTGTGGCTTTGGCAGGATAACTGCGTGCAGCCAACAGCCTCTCGTGTAAATAGCCCAATGGTAGGGGTGGGCTTCAGGGCTGCAAACGCAAACAGTGCCGGACATGCGGGATTTTCTTCTAGCAACACCAGTACACGTACAAGTTCTGCACCAGAGCTCAGAGAAAAGTAGCTGATGGACGCATTGATGGAGAGCTAGCTATTTTAAAATTACTCCAAGAGTCTAAAGCCTCAGTCTGGCTGGGAGGCTCTTCCTCTCCACACACAAGGTCTGTTTTCCTGCCTAATTTAAGAATGAATCGCTGACACCTCCAGGTGCAATACCCCGAGGGGAGAACGTACCCATACAACGCTAACGCGGGTACACACACACACACACACACACACAGAGTGGGTGCCAATTCTTACCTTAGCAGATTAGACAGGGGCAGAGGTCCGGATCCACCGCCCAGGATCCCTCCTTTCCTGCCAGATAGGAGTTTCTCCACCAGAGCCACATTGCCAGTGCGAGCAGCTTCCAGCAGCTCCTGGTCCTTCCCCATAGTCTCTCACGAGTCCCCTTACAGAGTCCTTTCCGTGCTCTGGTCCTCCTCCGGGTCCACTCTCTAAAAGCCAGGGCCCTCCCCGCCCCACCCTAAGAGGATGCCAGGGCTTGAGCACGCTATGATCCCCGCAGCAGCCCCGCGCCGGGAGCTGCACGCTGTCCTCCTGTCTGTCACACGGTGCAGCTTCTACAATGGGGAGCAGCCCGTGTTTGGGTAGAGGGGCTGGCCGAGCGGCGACGCGCCCCCACAGCCACTCCCCTGCATTCCTGAGGCCTCCTTCCCGCGGGGTGGGGTGCGAGCGGGTGGGGACCGGGCCCCGGGTGCCGCTGAGGAACGAAAGGAGGACGCTGAGCTCTGAGGAAGATGCCGAGCATGCACTAAGGGAGGATGCACAGGGAAGAGGATGCTGAGCTCTGAGCAGGATGCTCGGGCGCCCAGAAGGACGATGCTCCGCACTGGGAAGAATGCTCCGCACCGAGGAGAACCCTGAGCGCGGACGAGCGGCCGCAGGAACAGTCGAGCGCGTCCTCCCGGGGGGCTGGAGCGTTAGAGCGACCGCGGCGAAGACTCGTGCGCCCGCCCGCCCGCCCGAGTGCCCAGCCTGAACTCGCCTGGGTTCCGCACCGGGCGGGCTCGGCGGTTCCGCGGCGGCGGCGATGGCGACGGCGGCAGCGGCTGTGGTGGCTGCGGCCCGCGCCGAGGCTGGGCTGTGCGAGCGAGCCGCCGCGGGTGCGAGCGGAGGGCGGCGACGGAGGCTCGGCGGCTCGGCGCGCGGGGGGCGTGTGCGCGCGGCAGGTGCGGCCGGGGGCCCGCCGAGGGGCGGGGGTGGGGGCAAGGGTGGGGGGCCAGCCCCGTGCCAGTGGGCGGGGCTCTCCTGCTCCCTCCTTCGTGCTCCCTCCGCTCTCCTCCCTCCTTCCCAGCTCTGCGTCCTCTCTCCCTCCTCTCGGTTCCCTCCTCTCTGCTCTCTTCTCCCCTCCCTCCCTTCTGTTCACTTCTCCCGTCTCCTCCTGTACGAGGTTTAACTGTCTGAGTACTGGAGATCACTCTGCTGGCTGTTGAGGCGCCTTCTGTGCCTGGAGCCCCACTCAGGGATCAAACTTGAGGAAAATCTCCCACTAGGAGGTGGTGGAGAACCTGATGCTCCGAAGAAGAGCTTTGGTTGAGATTTCTGTCCCAATCCAGGATATTTCATCCTCTTGCCTTACCTCCGGTGAGAGAGTGATACCCATCCTTGGAACAGATCCAGAAGGTTTGTTTTATCCTAATTTCTGAACCACAGAATACCTTGTGACTTTTGCAGTTTTTTGTAGCGTCTTTAATCGGCCTGAATTTTAGTTGGGCTTGTGAGATCTGCTGACTTGAGCAAACACCAGAAAAAGGCTCTCATTGAAAATTCCTCCACATCCACACTAGGGAAAATATAAATGGGCATGGATGAGAGAGTTGCCTTATCTGCATGTGTCATCAGCGATTCATTGTGTGTGGCTGGCTTCATTTTGTTGGATGTTATCCTTGCTCGCTAGAGAGAAGGTACTGTTTTCTCTTGAAACTTGCTGTGGCCCCTTGTGGTCAGATGGTGGGAAAGGATGTGGTAGGTGCTTTGCTTGTGACAACACAGTGAGCCTGGTACTGTTACTGTATATTACTCAGAACTAAAGCAGAGGTCCGGTAAAGGACAAAATGCCACACAGAGTCATTGGCTGACAAGCTATTCCTGGGTGCCAGGGAGATGGCTCAGCAGGCAATAATGCGCTTATGCCAGGCAAGGGCCTGAGTTCAGCCTCAGGAACCCTCATGGTAAAAGGAGAGAACTGGCTCCACCAAGTCCTCTGGCCTTCACGCACCATGATACATGTTTATACACAGAGACATATACACACACTGTGTGTGTGCTCCCATAAGCAATCACATATAAATAGATGGATGGATGGATGGATTCATAGATACATAAATAGATTAGATAGATAGATAGATAGATAGATAGATAGATAGATAGATAGATAGATAGATAGATAGATAGATAGACCAATAGATAGATAGATAAATGGGCTGGAGAGATAGCTCAGCAGTTAAGGAGAGAACCAGAGCTTGGTTTCCAGCACCCATATCAAGTGGCTGACAACTTTCTGTAGCTCCAGCTCCAGGAAACCCAATTCCTCTAACCTCCTCAAGCCATGTGTTTATGTCCACCTACCCACATGCAACACACACACACACACACACACACACTTAGAAATAGATCTTTAAACAAGGTGTGTTAGCTCATGCCTTTAGTCCCAACACTCATAAGGCAGAGGCAGATGAATGTCTGTTAGTTCTAGTCCAGTCTGATCTACAGAATGAGTTCCAGGAGAGAGAGAGAGAAAGCGACAGAGACAGAATAAAGAAAGAAAATAAAAAAGAAAAATAAATAAATCTTTAAAATAAATAAATAATAAATGCAAAAGAAAACATTTTTTTCCTTTCTTTTTTTGAGATTTTATTTATTTATTATGTATACAGTGTTCTGTTTACATGTATGCCTGCAGGCCAGAAGAGGGCACCAGACCTCATTACAGATGGTTGTGAGCCACCATGTGGTTGCTGGGAATTGAACTCAGGACCTTTGGAAGAGCAGGCAATGCTCTTAACCTCTGAGCCATCTCTCCAGCCCCAAAAGAAAACATTTTTAAGAGCTGGATGCTAGAACTGTCTTACCCCAGATCCCAACTTCAGCTGCCATTGATCAGCAAATCACATAGATGATAGCTCTTACGAACATGTGATGAGCCGTTGCCACATTGCTTCTGCATATGTATCAAGTGCTTTCCATAGTCTTATTTCAACACTCGTGAAACTTCTGTAGACTACGAGGCTATCATCTGTGCCTTTTGCTTTTCCATAGGGGCAGAGGTACCACTTTTATCCCTAATGAACATATGAAGAAACTGACAGGCTCAAAGTCATGCGGCTGGAAATCAAGGCAAGACAAATCCAGACTGCCTGCTAGCGAGACCAAGACTTTAAGTAAACAACAGGGAAACTGAAAAGACACTTGGAAATTAAAAAGGGGGGGGGGTTAGATGTTTTCGTGTAGCTCATTATTCTACGATTTCACTTCAATGGCTCAAAACATTAGTCAAATTTACTGTGTTTTCTCCTTGCGAGTTTCCCGAAAGGCACAGTTTGACAAGTGTGACGCTTTGTTTTTACTTTTCAATTTTAAATCTATTTTAATGAAAACATGATATATGACCCCTGACATAATGGGACTAGCAGAACAGTTTGTGCAACAAGAAATGAGTAGCCACAGATCGGTTTTGAAAATAGCATGGGGAAGTCTTTTTTTTTTTCCTTTACCACTGTTGCCACCTAAGCAAAATAAGTTTTTCCTTTAAAATATCCTTTAAGTATTTGTGGTAGTTTAAAAGAAAAATGGCCCCCAAAGGTAGCGGCACTATTAGCAGGTATGGCCTTGTTAGAGGAAGTAAGTCACTGTGTGGGTGGGCTTTGAGGTCTCCGATGTGCAAGCTGCCTCCAGTCTCACAGTTCACTTCCTGTTGCCTCCAGACCAAGATGTAAAACACTCAGCTCCTTCTCCAGCACTGCCTACCAGCATGTCACCATGTTGCACCATGACAGTAATGGTTTAAACCTCTGAAACTGTAAGCCACCCAATTGAACTTTTCCTTTATAAAAGTTGCTGCGGTCATGGTGTCTCTTCATGGAAACAGAACCCCTAACTAAGCACTCAAATGAGCAAAGCTGAAATATCACCCATGATTGAATCATAGATGAGTTAGTGTTTAGAGGCTCCTGACTCATCCTTATCAAAATCATGCAACTTCCAGGGAGGAAACCATTAAGAATGATTTGCTCTAAGGACCAGTTCCAAATTCCAGGCACTCTGCTGACATAGGATATTCAATGGCAATTTTTCCACTCCACACTTTTCATTTTAGTCAGTTCCTAGCTTCCTACTGAGGAGGGTAATGGCTTTCATTTAATGAGGATAAACATGAAAATTAAAAGTGAAAACATTATTCCAAAAATCTGAAGAAACAAAATATCCAGAATTCTTTCAATATTCAGATTTCAACATTTTTTGCATTTCAAACATTTTTGCATCTGTGAGTGGTGGAAAGAACCATTACATCTTGGGATCCAACTAGGCGATCTGGATCTCAGTTTGTTAGATGAGAATTTGGAGTTCATAATTTAGTGTGAGCTTACTCACACTAATAATAATAACAACGAATAATAGAGTAAATACTTGTGAGCTATTATGGATGATTTACATTGGTATAGTTTCTTGTATATTGATACAAGTTCAAATTATATCTGTTATTTCTGTTTACAATATTTATACACCTATACAAAGTTATTTTGTCAGATTGTATACATGAATGTTTCTACCTCTGTTTAAGACATTTTGTATATTGATACAATTTTTAGGATGTATTTATCATATTGCAATATACATTTCTACCTCTGATCAAGATACTTATACATTGTTTACATTTTGAGGTCATTGTCCTCCTTTTCAGAACAGCTGTTTAAAGACTGTTTAATATTCTGATATAAAGTCTTAGTCTTTAAGTTATACAGGTATTAAGTATTATAAGCCAATCGTCACTCATGCTTATTATATATATAGTCAGATTAATTAGGTTCTTTAGATACATAGAGATTGTATTCTACATAGATAGATCATCTTCAGCGACTTCAAGGATCTGTAGAACATGGCAGACTTAATGACTTGCTCTAAAACCTAGCTAGAGAACCATGTCTTCCTCTGGGCTGATTGCTTAGAGGTGGGGTGTAGAGGAAAGGCAGAATAAATTGCCCCTTAAGCCATCTCTCCCACTCCAGGCTAGACATATAGGAAGTCTTCCCATCAGTAAATTCTAACCCGCATGTATCTGGGAATGGCTAACAGGGTCTCCCTCATCGCTCTTTTACTGTGCCTTTTTTTTTTAATGCCCTCCTTGTGTTCTCCTTTGCCACATTTACAGCAAGCATCTTGAAGTAGGAGCCCTACCAAGCCATGTCTCAACTGATGAGAAGGGTGGGGTGGTGCTAGTATTATAGACCAAAGACAAGGGGCCCCCACGGAACTGGGATCCCATCCTCTTAAGAGTGGGTACCAGCTGGTTGATGCTGGTGTCTAAGAGGGGAAGAAGTAACCGTGGGTTAACTGCAATTTCTGAAATAAGCTATCACTACCCAGTTTGAGCACATGCGACCGGAGGAAGCACAGTCTCCTTCGAGCGCCCTCTTTCGGTGGATCCCAACAGAACGGGGGGGGGGGGGGCAACGCAGAGATGATGGTTTGCAAAACTTTGAAAGACAGTAGAACCACACCCCCCACTTAACAGTCTCCCTCCAACGGAGCTTCCTGTTCACAGCACTGCTCTCGTGAGCTCACACTGCCTACCAACATAGCTGTTACAGATCGTGTGGGCATGCTACGTAATGGTTATGCAACAGCAACATTGCCTAACCACGCATTTCCCAGAATGCATCCCTGCCATTAGCGACACATGAGACATACCAAGAATGGGTATAAAGTTAAGAGGGAGTAGTACAAAAATCTGCATAGCTGGTCCCTGAAAGTTAATATTTCCGCTCTTCAGACCATCATTGCTAATTTCACAGCCAGTGTTCTATCCCCAGCTCCTGAATATTCCTGACTTTATATTTGCATTCCCAAGACTCTTGGACATCCGCCTCCACTCCACACGAAATTCACAGCGCTTTTAGATCTAACTTCCTTGTCTAGGACAGAACCCTACATACCCTTTGCTCGTTCTATGGGAAATCTAATCGCTTTCAAAACACTTAAGAGTGATACTTTTTTTTTTTTTTTTACAAATTTCACCAGCCATCTGCAAAGCTATTTATATTTCTCTTTGGTCAGCACTTTCTGCATCGCAGAAAGGCTGCTGCCCAGAGGCTTCTGGGCCCAGCAGTTGAGGAAGGGACCCTTGAAAACTGTGGTCCAATTGTAGCCCAGCCCGTTCCAGCTGTTTCTGGTTTCCATGGGGACACTCTTCCCATAGTCATTTGTTGTTGTTATCGTTGTTGTTGATTTGTTTGTGACAAGCTCTTGATGTGCAGCCCAGGACACCTCAAAGTCTCAATCCTCCTGCCTCAGCCTTCTGACACCTAGAACTGTAGGCTTGCACCATTGTGCTCAGTTTCCTCCTGTAGTCTGGTGGGTACAGTTTTCATTGTTAACAGGCTGCGTATGAGTGGTGCTCACTTGCAACTTCAACACTCCAGAGGCAAAGGTCAGAAGATTGCCACGAGTTCAAGAGCAGCCTGGACTGAGCACTGTGAAGCATCTCCACTGAACCCATCAAGGGTAGACAGATGCACAGCAGACCAGCATCCCAGAAGGAGAAGCCGGGAGGCTCATGGGAAATAACTGTGAATCACAGAGGGCTAAATAAGTTAGCCTTCCCACTCCCAATATTTATGCTGTATTTGACTTACCTAACACACACACACACGAGAGAGAGAGAGAGAGAGAGAGAGAGAGAGAGAGAGAGAGAGAGAGAGAAATTTGAAACTAGAAAAAAGATCAGTGAACTTTCTAGTACCTTTCACAATTTCTGGGTTCTTTTGTCTGCATTTTACCCTTCATTAATACCTGATATTACCCTTTCTTGCTCTTTCCAAGTGTAACACTATACCTGAGCTTGCAACTGTTTGCCTGTAAACATGAAGACCTTATGTTTAGAACCAGCATATGAGGGAGAACATGTGAGTTTGGGTGACCTCACTTCACATAACACATTCTACGTCCATTCACCTTCCTGTATCTTTACATAACGTCACTTCCTCTTTTCTTGTCCCCAAACTGTCATAAACGTGTGATGGTTTGGCTGATGGCGTTCGATAAATCCCTGAGGTTCTGTTCACGTTTCGTCATTACTATCTCCTGTGTTCTTTTGATACCTTTCCAGCCACCTGTCTTCCAAGGACTTATTCTTTATCCCTCCTCCTTGTGTGGCTGTTGA
The DNA here is from genome assembly GCF_014885135.2 of Alexandromys fortis. Taxonomy (NCBI): domain Eukaryota; kingdom Metazoa; phylum Chordata; class Mammalia; order Rodentia; family Cricetidae; genus Alexandromys; species Alexandromys fortis. The sequence goes on from NW_026067932.1 coordinate 6,591,462, forward strand.
GCGCCTTCTGTAATTTTTTTTCAATTTAGCTATTATCTTTTTCTGTACCAGAACTTCTGTTTATTTTTTTTAAATAAATCCCGATTCTTTCTTGATATTCTAAACTTTGCTCGTGTTGTTTTCTTGGTTCCCTTTGTGGATATTTTTTCTTCATCTATTTGAGTATATTTAAGATGGTGTTTTAAAGCCTTTATCCATGAGTTTGATATTAATGTTTCTACAGGGACATATTCTAAGATGTCTGCTTTCTTTAAATGCATCATATTTTCCCATTTCTTTGTATGCCTTGTGTTTTGTCAAAAATTGGACATCTGAGAAAACACAGCCATAGCCACTTCTTCTAGTCTTTGAAGCTTGTCTCTGAATCGGAGAAGTCCTTTGCTAAATAAACTAATATAAATGTTTGTGGTCTTCTCAGGCCTCTTCATAGCATACATTCTCTCTCTCTCTCTCTCTCTCTCTCTCTCTCTCTCTCTCTCTCTCTGTGGTGTGTGTTGTTGCATTGTGGTGTGAATATGTGTATCATGTATGTATGTGTGCATTATATGTGTATGTGTATGTTGTGTGTGTATATGTGTGTCTGTGTGTTGTAGTAATAAGAGCGGCAGGGCTGCATCCCCGGCACCCGGCCGCCCGCATGGCTAGCTTATGCCTGAAATAATTACTCAGAAACTGTATTCTTTTAAACACTGCCTGGCCCGTTATCTGTAGCCTCTTACTGGCTAGCTCTTACATATTAATCTAACCCATTTCTAATAATCTGCGTAGCCCACAAGGTGGCTTACCAGAGAAGATCTTAACCTGCGTCTGTCTGGAGTGGGGGAATCATGGCGACTCCTTCACTAAGCTTCTTTCTCCCAGCATTCTCTTCTATTTACTCCACCCACCTATGTTCTAACCAATAAAATGGGCCAAGGCAGTTTCTTTATTATAATTAACCAATGTCCTTCCTCCATCAGTGTGTGATGTGTGTTATCTGTGTATGTGTGTGTTGTGTGTGGGTGTGTGTGTATGTGTTCTTTTCTGACTCCCCCAATGTAGATGACTGATTTTAAAGATCTTTTCTTTCTGGGATTTCTTCTTTACTTATTATTGAAGCCTTAACTGTTGTGTTGTATTCTTCAGTCCATTACCCCTCACCCTAAGTGTCCATGAGTCTGTGGCCTTTATATTTCCATGAGCCGTTTGCACTGACTGCTCCATGAGGCTCTCACAGCCTGAAACCTAAGCTGTTCTACTTTTGGTCATCTGAGCTCTGAATTAGGTAACAAAGAGACTAAGCAGGCAGCCTCTAGACAGGCTTGAGCCTTGCTTTTAACGTCCGCTGCTATCTCCAGCTTGCAGAATGAAGTTCAGAGCCCTGTTTCCCCAAAATTTTCTGAGCTATGTCATGCCAGGGAGTAGGCTGGAGCAAGTGAGTGGAAGAAAAAGAAAGGAAGGAAGGAGGGAAGGAAGGAGGGAGGGAGGGAGGGGGAGAGAGAGGGAGGAAACACAGTGACACACTTCCTCCAAAAAAAGCCACCTCCTACTAGTACCACTTCCTCTAAGTTTACAGAGGACAATTACATTCAACTACGATATATAACATTTATATAATACATATCTTTTATATACATATGTAATATATAGTACCAGGTAAGATAATCTGGGTTCTTTTTCTCTATACTTAACTGTTTCTTTAGATTTGGGTAGAATTTTGCCTGGCAACTTCAATTCTTCAGTAGATTCAAGACATATCACTGTTTTCTGTCTCCAAGGCTTCTCCCTTGAAAGGAGGGGAAGTTTTGGTGACTTTTGAGCTCCTTATAGATCATAACTTCAATATGAACAAATTGTCACTTTCTAGTTACTCATTCCATATGGATTCTTTTTTTTTAACCAAACCATCCCTAACTTCAAGTCTTAGATTCAAAACGGTACTCTTGTAGGTAAGAAGCAGTACAAAGACCAGCTTCCTTATTTGCCTGTTCCAAAAAGCTTTATTTTTGATTTTTTGTTTTGTTCACAGTTAAACTATGAGTAGAGCACATTGGGTCACATTAATGAAACATCCAACTGTCTACATAAATCTCAAGGCTGTGTCTACCCTAGAGACCAGGTAATGAAATCTCAAAACACGTGGGTTTGGGCAGCAAGGGCTTGCCCCTGCACTCCAGGAAGTCCCAGATCACCATACTTCATAGAAAAGATCACGTGTTCCTTGGTCCTGTGCCAGCATTTTGTTGCAATTAAAAAACACGCTTCTTGGGATTGGGTTGCTGACTCGGTGTTTAAAAGCACTGGTCGCTCTTCCAGAAGGCCCAGGTTCAATTCTAAGCACCCACATAAAGGTTCACAAAACTTTCTACAACTCCAGTTGCAGGGGATCCCATGGCCCTCTTCTAGCTTCCAAGTGAACCAAGAATATGTGTGGTGCACAGACAGACAGACAGACAAGACAGCCATAAACATAAAATAAAAATAATTTTTAAAAAGGCACATTTTGTGATAGATAGCATCATATATTTACCCTTTCTGCTGGAAGAATGTGCCTGTAACTTCTTCCCATCCATATGTCTGCCTTTTTGTGAAACTTTGCCATGTTCCCCCTTTCCCCAAACTTCAAACCCAGGCCTGACCCACCTTAGCAAATAGGCTACTAACAACCGTTATAGCAGCAGCGATTTTGAGATCACAGGCATACTTATGGGAGTTTTCTCTCTGTTATTCCTGGGATCCCTGACACTCGAGACGCGTGTGATGTATGTGGACGTATATCTGTGTGCACATTCTTGTGACGATAGGCATGCATCGGCCGCAGATCATGGGACGCGCAGAGGACACCTCAGGGGCTTCCTCACCCTCCAGCTTGTTTTCAGACAGTCTCTGCTGTTCACCACGTACTGGGCGACTTGGCCTGTGTACTCCCGGGTGTTTTCCTCTTCCCACCTCCCGTCTTGTTATCGGAACACTGGGATTGCAGGCACACTGCGGTCAGGCTTTTACATGGGTTCCGGAGCATCAAAGGAAGCCCCTGCCCCACCCCCCCGTGTTTGCCCGGTAAGTGCTTTCCCCACGGAGCCATCTCTCCAGCCTCGCGGTCGGACTTTTGTTGATGAGATACAGCAGAAGGACTAAGACTCCATGATACTGAACATCTGGGCAAGATACACACTCTTTAGGTGATCCGCCCAAGAGAATAACAGACGAAGCCTTTTTAGAAATGTTGAATGTGACCAGACATGTAATGCGGACTGTTTCATCTCATGCTTACTAGTTTGGGAGGTGTGTACAGGTAAAGCGGCATCTGAAGTGCCCCCTCCCCCACCGCTTCGTGCACACCAGTAAAACCTGTCAGGTGGAAACCTCGGGACTATTGCACTGTTAGCCAACCTGGTGCAGATCGACTTTCGTCAATTACACTCCAATGTCATTGCTTTTGCTTTTATCGGGCCCGTGACATCTGCTAGCCTGGAGGAGGCAGGACTGTTCCTGGGAACCTTCCTCCACTACTCGATTTAGTGAACTCTTTATGAAGCCTCGCATTTGCAAGTAAATTAGCTAAACTAGGAAAGATTGCTTAAGCGCTAGGGGAATGCCCTTTGCTGATAACAATAACTGAGCAGTTGGTGATTTCTCTTTTCATCTTGACTCCGAGGAGACCAACAATGGAAGGTTTGACATCCCGTGATCCTTCTCCACATTATGGCCTTTAATCTTCAGCTGACATATTTTTGTCTTCTTGTCTGTAGCTGTAGAGCTGATATTCGATGTCTTTGTTATTAGAGCAACATCTTATCATGAACTTCCTGTCTTGCCAGGCTCTGCTCTGGATTACAGAATGAACAAAAAAAAAATCAAATATCTTCCTTATCCTCATGTTACTTCTATCAGAAGTTATATATATAAAAAAAAAGTCAGTAACCAAAAAGCATAGCCCACCCCCTGTTTTTTGTCTAATTTTTATTTACGATCCATGAGTGGAGGCACAGAGCATCTTGGAAGTCAGTTCTCCTTGCAGCAAGCGTGTTAAGAAACAAACTTGTATTGCCTTGATGATGTAACGAGAGCACGGATTTCCCAGGGTATTCATTCAACCCTTCCAAGACGCGTGCTATGTCCTAGGAAGTCTGCCAAGTGCTGGCGATTCAGCAGTGAGCAAGCCGAATGTGATCCCAACCACACAGAGCTCACATTCTCTTCGGGAGAAGGGCTGTGGAGCGAGGACCACAAATGTCACCAGTGTTGCAAATGTCCTGCAAAGCCCCGTGACACTGAACGGCAGGTACATCAAACTCCTTGCCCAAGGAAGATACTGAATCCGGGACCTGGGCGATGAGCAGACGGGAGAGGGAAGGAGGGGAGGGGAGAAAGAGCATCCATCAGCACAGTGTGTGGAGCAACTGATACCAGACACACACATCAGCCTCCTTCCTTTGCCTCTGCTTCGAGCTTGCTTAATTCACTCCCGATTCCCCTCCGCACCTGCACTGCTCACTGAATTTTCTTCTTGTCGTTCAAGCTTCTTAGTTTCAACAATACATAAGGTCTTAAAAGAGGCTTTTCTATTTTTTGGTTTTTCTTGTTTTGTTGTTGTTTGTTTTCTTGTTTTTTTTTTCCCCCCTCTGGAATTCACTATGCAGACCAGGCTAGACATAAACTCCCAGAGTTTGTGTGCCTCTGCTATGCCAGGGCTGGGATTAAAGGAGTGAGTCACTACACCTGGCAAAAAAAAAAAAAAAAAAAAAGCCTTTTCTGGAGGTAAAATAAAATTCCTTTTCCATTTGCATGTGCCCCCTGATTTCATTTCAATTGTATTTGCACGAGGAAGTCGTCCTGTGAGGGAAAACAGTAAATAAAGCATAGTTTATGCTTTTCAAAGTGCCTATGTATATGTTACAGTTCAGGGAGTAGCAATGGGGACGGTTTCAACAGTCAGAGAAGAAAGGTAAGCTAAGTATAAAAAATGAAGAGTTCATTCTAGCTATAATTTTTCACCACGCATATGCTTTCCAGCTCCCGTACACTGACAAAGAAACACGTGTGACTCATTCTCTATTTATTTGCTGCACTCCAGCATCCTCCCACCTACCATATTCACGGGCTGGCTTCCTCCTGGTACCCAGCTGAAGCCGAAACCTGCCAATGAGGGGACCAAGCTGGACTCGATCCGCAGCCAACAACAGAAGGGGAATCATTGTGAGGTTTTTCTGGGCTCTGTAGTTCTCATCAGGATAAATGTATATGTTTTATTCTGCATTGCTACAAATGCTTCCCAAAGCATTCGCCATCCTCTTGCAGGTCGCGGTTTCTGTTGTCAGAAAGTCGTGCGCAGGAAGCCTGGGTGTGTGTGCATCAGAACATCTGGATTCAACCCTGGTGTCACCTCACCTTGGCTTAGAGACCTTGTGCACACGCGGGACTGTGCCGCACACTTTCAGAGGTGTTTTAGCTGCCTTGGAGTAACAAAATCCTGCGGAGTAGATGGTGGAAAGAGAAGTGTGTTTCCCAGAACTCTGGAAGCTCGATGTTACAGTGTTAGCGTCCTCTGGCCTCTCTGGTTGGCCGTCTTCCCTGTCTCCATGGGTCTTACTTCCATTCATCTTTAAATTGTATTAGATTTGTCTCAACTTGTTTGTTTCTTTAAAGACCTCTTCTCCACTTAAGTTTCTTGCTGATGTAACAGGGATTGGAATTTGACAGATGACCATGAATTTAGAAAGACACCGTTCCCTCCACAAGAACAGAACACAGTTACTGTTGTTTGTCTTGTCTGTTTGTTTGTAACAGGTTTACATATATCCCAGACTGGGTGAACTTCCTCTTTAACTGAGCCTGGACTTGAACTCCTCTACCTCCCTGGATGGTACGCAGGCACGCAGACCATATCCAGCTGCTTAGCTGTCTTACAAATCAGATTAATTAAGACACTCAGCTCTAAGTAGATGTTCAATAAATGCTCTTCAAATCTAAACAAGCACGTTCTTAAAGTTATTATTATTTCTAATGTTATCTATATATCTCCACTTGGTGGATAAATTGGTGGTAAAGCAAAATTTTAAATAACAAAACTATATCCTCATAGGAATACACAGCTCTATCTTGTTTTTAGAACTAATTTCATGCTTGAACTAATTTCTTTGCTTCTTTTGAGATTTAGCATAATTAAGGAAAAGTTATTTCACTTCAATATCCACAAGCTCATATGCTCATTGGAGTCATAAGTATTTTCTCATCGGAGGAGGTCTGAGTATTTTCAAAAATTTAATTTTAATTGGAGCTGACTTACATTCTATTCTAAATTACACATTTTTGTTTTTTTATTTATTATAGTGTGTGCGTGTGTGTGTGTGTGTGTGAGAGAGAGAGAGACAGAGAGAGAGAGAGAGAGAGACAGAGAGAGAGAGAGAGAGAGAGAGAGAGAGAGGCACTGGATTATATGTGGAGGACAGAGGACAACCTTCAGTCACTTCACTCCTGGAGACCTGATGCAGGCCACCAACACTTTAACCTGTTAAGTCACATTACTGGCCCCAAACTACAAACATTAAGTTGATTGTTCAACTCCTCAGTTCAAATATATAAAGGCGTGTGTGTGTGTGTGTATTCCTACTGCATATAGTAAAATTTTAAAAGGAATGAAATGGTAGGTCTATTAATAAGTATATTAATACATACTATATTAGTGAATGGATTTGTCATTAATAATTGAAACATAAGGATAAAGAAACCTTCTAATGCTTTTTTGGGAACAAATTTAGACTAGAATTAGAAGAAGGTGACCTCTCTAATATCCTCAGTCATTAAATTACTTTCCCTAAATCAGCTCAGTCAGTTGAGTGCTTACGCAGCATGCATGAAGCCCTGGGCTTGACCTCCAGCACTGCACAAACGAGGTGTGCACATGCCTGTAATCCCAGTAACCCAGAGGTGTAGGCAGGAGGACCCCAAGTTCAAGGCTATCATCATCAGCTGCTACATAGCAAGTTCAAGGCCTACATAAGACTATCTAAACACAGAACAGAAAGTGCCAGCCTGTTTTTATAAAAATATTCAGTAACTATGAAGTTTCTAATAGAACAGAAATTTACAAAGGTAGAAATGTAGGTATCACCTGACCCTATAAATTTTGTGTAAAAATTAAAAAATTAAATTATGAATAGAGCCTTCAATCAAAAAACAAGCAAATTATTTTTTGTTATTTCTTAGTTGAAGTATGCTCTTTTAGGTTAAAGAACCTACATACAATGTAACTCATTACTGCCAACTTGATAAATGTCTCTAAACACTCAGAGTCTAGGAAAAGGTGAGAAGATTGTGATAAATGAGGAAAGAGAAAAGTTCCAGCGTCTGGGGGGGGGGGCTAATAGCTTTTGTTGTTGTTGTTGTTGTTGTTTTAAGCATTGATTTTATAAGCTTTATCATATACAAAACAGCTTGCAAATGTAAAATCTCACACCAAAATTAACCAGATCCAAAGCCTACACAACTCAATGAACTTCTACACCGTTTTCCTTACCCTTGGGAGTAAGGAAGGAAAGTAATAAAATATTCAAATTGCTAGGATAAGTAGGAGCTTGTTGGACTACTTATCTTTAAGTACTATGAAATAGATATGAAAAATACCATCCACATAAAGTATTAAAGACTCATTCTAAACTAAGAATGTTGGCTCATGACACCATAATCCTATAATCCCAGCACTCAGGAGGCCTGGGCTGCATAATGAGTTCAGGCCAGATGGAGCAGCAAAGTGAGACCCTATTTTTTAAAAAAAATCTCAGTCTTCTCCAGATATCCACCACTTATGTTTGTAAGAGTGTGGAGAGAGAAAACTTAGAAATTCTCCTGATGCTGTCCCTGGCGTGAGATGGTTTAGCCTGGAAGAGTGTTTACCACCATGCCCGCATTAAATGCCTAAAATATAGATTGTGGAAGGACAAACCCCCACAAGATGTCCTCTGACTTCCACATGTGTAGTGTGGCATGGCATTGTGGGAGTATGAATGAAAATGGCCCCCACAGATTCATTGGGAGTGGCACTAATAGGAGATGCAGCCCCGTTGAAGTGGGTGTGGCCTTGTTGAGGAAGTGTGTCACTGGCTTTGAGGTTTCAGAAGCTCAAGCCAGCCCTAGTATCTCTGTCTTCCTGCTGCCTGCCGATAGGGGTGTAGAACTCTCAGCTCCTTCACCCTGAACCACATCAGTGACCCTGTGTTCCACGGCCCAGACCAAGCTAAAGAGAAACAACAGCAAACTGCAAAGAGGTCTGCATACCTCAGGGGCAGTGCAGGATAGACCACAGCCCTGGCTTAGGGAGAAGGTTTGCATACCTCAGGGGCAGTGCAGGATAGACCAGGGCCCTGGCTTAGGGAGAAGGTTTGCATACCTCAGGGGCAGTGCAGGATAGACCAGAGCCTTGGCTTAGGGAGAAGGTCTGCATACCTCAGGGGCAGGATAGACCAGAGCCTTGGCTTAGGGAGACAGGAAACCTCGGGAGAGTGTAGCATGAGTGATAAAAACCCAGGGACCGAAATTGGACTTCAAGCTGAAGATCAGAAAAGCAAAGTGGACAGGACACTACAGAGTTCTTACCTCTACCAAGGCTCAGACAAACAAAGGAGCATCCTGTCCTCAGGGTGACTGTAGACTGAAATGCTCTCCAGAAAACCAAGACTGCAACTGAAACCCTGAGCTCCTGTATTCTCCCATTTTATAATCCTCTTTAGTGCTGGGATTAAAGGTGTGCACCACCACTGTCCGGACTCTATCGCTAACTAGTATGGCTGCTGGGATTAAAAGTGCGTACCACCACTGCCTGGCTTTTATTGCTAACTAGTGTGGCTAGTTTTGCACTCTGATCTTCAGGCAAGCTTTGTTTGTTAGATTATAAGCCAAATATCACCACACAAGAGGGTATGATTGTATCATTTGTCTAGGCTAGGTGTCTTAGTTAGGGGTCCTATTGCTATGCAGAGACACCATGACCATGGCAACTCCTATAAAGGAAAACATTTCACTGGAGTTAGCTTAGAGGGTTAGTCCATTATCAACATGGCAGGAAGCATGGCAGCTTGCAGGCAGACATGGTGCTGGAGAGGTAGGTGAGAGTTCTATATCTGGATTACTCCAATAAACTGTATGTACTAATTTTGTCAGTCACCATGGGCTAGCTACAATAACAAAATTAAGTTCTGAGACAATAAAAATGTATTTTCTCACAGTTCTGAAGCCTGGAAGTCCCGGGGCTTGGTGCCAACAAGCCATGCCCAACAAGGCCCCCTGGCGGCCACCTTCTCACTGTCCTCACAAGGTCACCCCTCACTGTTTGCTCTGCTCTCTCTCACAGGAAGACAACCTCCCCCGTGTCTTTTCTTATAAGGGCACTGACCCAGTTAGATTGGGGTCCCTTCCCATGGCCTTAGCTCACCCTATTTACCTCCTTGGGCCTTATGTATTAGGTACAGTCACGTGGGCACTCGTGTCCTTTGAGAACTAACTCCAAGGTCTGGGTAGCCGAAGCTGGCCTTGAACACACGATCCTAAAAGTCAAAGCCTCCTGAATGCTGGGATTGATTGCAGCTGTGTGCCCATCTCAGGGTGTGGTCTTCAACATGAAGTTTAAGAGGAACACGATTCCATCTGTAGCATTTACATGTTAAAGGCCTTCGAGGAGTGCCAATGTTATAGGACCAAAGTCGCGGACTGTGCTTTCCCTAACTCATTTAGCTTGCTTTACACTTTTAGTCCACGAGGCAAAAATGACGGTACACTTACCTACCAAAAAAAAAAAAAAAACAGTTGTATTTAATTTGGAAATAAAGATGTATTTTTCCATCTATCTCTGAAATGTATTTAAAACTGCAGATGACGGTTACATTTCCTGTTAAACGATGGCAACTGGAGTATTATGGGGCCACAAAACCGTCTGTGAAGAGCAGTATTGATGGCTGGCAGTGCCCTGGTTTCTTCACTCACTGGAACACCATTGTTTGGACTCCACTAAAGCCGTAGGAGTAGAGCTGATGCAGAATCAAGAGTAAGAATTTCCTTCTTTCGTGGCAGAGGACAATGATGGCAGATGTAACAAGGATGAAGAAAACAGAATGGTCCAGGATCTGATGTGCACTTCTCATTTTGTCACATAGCATCCTACGCTACTGACAGTGACTGGACATGATTGTAAATTCAGTGGACAGGCACGACAGTCTCAACATCAGCTGTCAAGTCTGCTTTTCGGTTACTTCCACACTCCAAAATTTGTTCCAGCCCTAGGAGTTTACAAAAAGATTAACCATCAAATGATGGAGTTTTGCTGAAAACCGTATTATATTAATAATCCTACAATTCGGTCTATATTGCTCACATAATAGCTATTATTAAAGATACGATTGTGTGTTTTTAATATTATGTCTCCTCTGGGGAAAGGCAGTTCTGTTGCACAGAAAATGGATTTTTAGGCATTTTAAATTGATGCTTATCGAGTACGTTTTATTTTGCGACTAGCAATCTTTAAAAAAAAACCATGTTGGGATTTTATTAATGTCCCCTCAAAAGCATTACTGGGATATAATTTATATATCATAGCGTATCTGTTTTAAGTATAAAGCTGTAAATGTATATAGAATTGGGAAAATGCCACCGGATTCAAGTGTCAGAGTGTTTTAGTCAATCATCCTTGTGCCCCCTTGTCCCCCCTTGAGCCCCCTTGTGCCCCTCTTGTGTCCCCTGTAGTCAAGCCGTCCCTTATCTGTGACCTATACCTTCATGACCAGCTACTTCTACTTCTCTCATAACTGTGTATTCATATTTTATCTCTATGACTGATTTCTTTTACTTCGAGAAGCAAAGTGTGTTCTTGCTGTGCTATGGTTAACGCCTAATAATGATTATTTTTCTTTCTTTTTAAATTTTTTAAGAATTATTTTTTTTCTATGTATGATTGTTCTGCCAACATGTATGTCTGTGCCCCCCGTGCGGGCTTAGAGCCCATGGAGACCAGAAGAGGACATCGGATTCCCTGGAACGGGAGGTGCTGGTGGTTGTGAGCCACTATGCGGATGCTGGAAACCAAAGCTACAAGCTCTTCCCTGCTAAGCCCCTTACTTATCTTTCTTAAACGTGAAATGGGAGTACTAAGATACAGCAAATCAAACCAAGCAACCATGGACCCAATCAGGACATCTGTACACGCGCTCGGCAGAGAGAAACTGAACTTCATTGGCCACTGGAGAGTTTGGATTAAAGCCATATCACACTACCGTGCTCCTTTTGAGTATCTCTGAAGGGCTGCACCTCCAAGTATTGGAGAGGATGTGGTCAAAGAAAATTAATCTTTCTAAACAACACATGTAAAAAAAAATAACAAGTCAAGTTGGATGTTTTTTACTGATAGAAAAAATTAGAAGAGAAATACTTATTGCCTGGAGGAATAAACTATTGATAACAACTACTATATTGCTTACATTCATCTAGAGGAAAGGATAAATAAACGCTGCTATAAGACAACTGTAGCACAGGGAGAGCATACCTAGTTCCTTGAGAATTGGGTCAAGTCTTTAGCCAGCAGCAATCACGGTGATGGAGACCAAGCATAAGACTCAGTGACTGGCCCAGGGGACAGCTCGATGTTTACACAGCATGCACGAAACCCTGGGCTCCATCTCAGCAATGCCTGTAATCCGAGCACTGGGGAGGCAGAGGCAGATGCATCAAAACCTCATGGTCCTTCGCAGCTACATAGTGAGTTAAATGACAGCATGGGGTAATGATTATGCATCTCAAAAAAAAAAAAAGTAAAGTAAAAAAGGAAGAAGGAAAGAAAGACTCACTGACACAGCCAAAGTTATTGCCAGAAATTTTGAGTTTTGGGAAGGGGAAAAACACAAGAGTTGTTACAGGGTTGGAGATTCACAGATGTTTCTAGTTTCAAAATATAAGAAAGTGAACGCTAATAAGCGCAATATGGAAAGCAGACAGTCACGGGACAGATGAAGCACAGTGTATCAACATCTGTCAGCAGAAGATAAACGTTTGTCTTCACGAAATGACTGGAATTGCGTATCTGAAAATCTGAAAATAGCAGACAAAAGTCCTCCATCATTTTAAGTAGTCGATAAGTATGTCTTTAAAACAAACAAACATAGTCAATAAGTATACATCCTTAAAACAAACAAACAAAAGTACCTCAAATCTATGTCTGGAAAAAATACATATCTAAATAAAAGCAGAGGTAAAAAAATCAAAAATACAGAAAGATTTGCAAGTTGATTTTTTTTTTTTGCTATGCTTAATTCTGCACTTTAAAGAATTCAAAGTCTTCATGGTATGAATTCATCTCATCTCCAAACATTCAAAACAACTGTCTTCTCCCGGTGACAGAGATAATGACACAAAGGATGGCCTAGATGATACCCAAGGCCAGGTTAAATATATGTGTCTAGAGCTCAAGGAAGAAGTCAGAGCTAGAAATATGAATTTGGGGATGATCAATACATTCTTGCTTATGGTTATTGCTAATTGTCAACAGAGTCTAGAACCAGCTAAGCTAGGCTTCTGGGCCCATGGGAGATTGTCTTGACCGCATTAAATGAGGGGTGACGAGCCACCCTGTGTGGGAGCCAGTGCCTAGACCCTGGAGTGTGTCAATGGAGAAACAAAGCAGAGAAGAGACATCCTTCATCCGTCTTTGTGCCCTGGCTGTGGATCCGATGCGCCAAGCTGCTTCAAGTCCCTGTTGCCTTGACTTGCCCTCCACGAACCGGAAGCTGAAATAATCCCCTTCTCACTCGAGTTGCCTTCCTTAGGGCACTCCATCACCGCGACCGCAAAGCAGCTAAGATCATCCTTAGTCATGAGACTGGAAGAGAGTCCCATCTTGAATGGAAATTGAGAAACTTTTTCTTTCAGTCTCTGGCTGGCAGGGGAGAGGTGGGAAAGGGAGGGAGTGCTCACTGGAGACCCTACCTTGAACCCCGAAGGCCTGAATAGCTGGATGTGTTAGCCATAAAAGTAAGGGAGCAGTGAATGGACAAACTTCATGTCTGACACAATGTGGGAGGATGTAAATTTGTCTTTCGATTATTTTCCTTTTCACAATAAAATATTAACTAAGTGTCTGGCTTGAATGGGACAAAGGAAAGAGTATGGAAAGTCTGTAGCAAATATATGATAATTATTATTATATATAATATATAATTACTATATATATAATATATATAATAGCTGACTGAGGCATATTACAATGAAAATAGAGGCCTGCTAGCCAGCCCTGATGGCTTATTTAACAGCACTTCGTATTCATAAATTTTGATCAAGATTAGTAGATGAAAGATCAAGAGAAAAGACAGTGGAATAACTACAGAAAATGTTTAGAGCGAATGCCAAAAATAAATAAACAAACAGACGAATGGCTAAACATACTGTAGGAACAGTTAAAATTGTTCTTTTAAAGTGACCAAACAATCAGCCCATGGGTACAGGTGGCAGGTGCAAGAACATATACTATTGGTAACTTAAACACAAATTCAAAACCTCTTGTCAGGAAGCTTTTGGTCCTGAGAACCAGAAAAGCCAGTATAACTAACACAACAGTACGACAGACTTTTCACCTCATGTTAGAATTCCTAACTTGTTTCTTGAGTCCACACGATCTATTGGCTTAAAAGCTCATAACATCAGCTGTGCCCTGGGTTACTTCTGCTCTGGACCAAGAGATAGTTCTTCAGATCCAGGCATTGCATGTAGCCAAGACAACATCAGCAGAAGGAGAAGGGTGTCCCTTGCTACGGCTGAATTACAGGCCTGTTCTCTTTTGTTTTCTTTTCTTTTCCTTTTTTTTTTTTTTGCAATTATAATTTAATTACAACATTCCTCCCTTTTCTTTCCTCCCTCCAAGCCATTTCATACACCTCTCCCTATTTTCCTTCAAATTCATGCTCTCTTTTTTAAATGATTATTACATGTATATATGTATTTTTATATACATATGTATTCCTAAATATGACCAGTACAGTCCTCATAAGGTTACCTGTCTGTATGTTTGCAGAGCTGACCCTTTGGCACTGGATAACCAATTGGCGCGCTCTTCACTGCAAAGGTCACTGCCCCCGCTCCCAGCTTTCCCCTGTGACCTATAGCTCTTTGTGTAAAGCTGAGGCCTCAAAGGCTGTTCTCCACCCAGTTTGGCCTATTCACTGGCGCCGTCCTTATTCAGGTCATATTTGGGAAACCTTCAGCCAACCACTTTGAAAGAAAGTGGAAATGGCTTAGTAAAGAACATTCTGGGTAGAGAAGCGCGAATTGCTCAAACAAAGCCAGACTTTCCTAATAAGGAAGAAGGGAAATTGGCTGAGGGAGTAGTCAACCCAGCAGGACCTCATTGACGAGGGAGAGAAAACGTTCCAATCACGTACCTTTCCTGAGAGTTTTCTACTCAAATACCTTCCCAACGTACCCAGGGTTAGCGTCCAAGCACACCTGGCCCACTCCTTGGGGGACGTGACAGCCTGACACCCCGCGCATGCGCAGCAGGTAGCACCTGGCCTGCTGTGTGATCTCATGGTCTCGCCCCCTACTTTTAAAAGGTAAAACTCCACCTGCTCCTTCCTCTTCCTCTTTCTGCATCTCTGTCTTGTTATGCCCAGATCCACAAAGTCCCCCCAAAAGACAACAAGGAGGCCGAGTCCAGTATGTAAAAGCAAAGAACCTTCATTCTACCACAAGTTAGATTCTGTGCCCTATACTGTGTGCCCCTCTCATGCCACCTTCAAGAAATTTCTTCCAAATTCCCCTCTGCTCCCCTAGCACAGGATGTCTCCTGTTGAGTCACTATTTATCCAATATTTGACATTTAAAAAACCAACCCATAAAAAAGCAATATTTTTAGCCCACTTCCCCTCCAGTCACATGTACCCCCTTTCTTCCGTGGGGTGACATTTACTCCAGTTGATAATTAATTAACTCGTGGCTTAATTATTAATGGTGCCCTTTTCAGATGTTCCAGTCGGGGTTGTAACCACGTGGTCCTTTTTAGTGTAAAACGTCTTGAAAGGCATCGTTGACCACTCTCTCCCAGTTTCTCTGCTTTTATCCTCCATGGCCCCACTGCAAACAGAAATCCCCCACAGCCGCTCCATGGCAACTGATCTTTGCATGGCGTCAACCACGCTCACACCGTCAGATGGAACTGGTGGTCTTGGCCTTGGGCAGCAGTCAACACAGACGGTCATCCCCTTCTTCCGTCCCAGCCACTGGCTTTTATGGCTATCCCACCTTCTCTGCTCTCACTTAGGAAGTGCCAGCTGGTGGAAAGGAAGAAGGAAGAGGAGGCACAGGCCCCTCCCTGTAAGGGAACTTCCCATAAGCAACATGGAGCTCTCCTTTGTAAGCCTGGCCGCCACAGCTGCACAAGAGGCACACGTGTGCATGCATGTATTTGCAAATACATTTTCGTGTATACCCATGCTCCAGAAAAGCACCTAAGCATGGGGGATTCAATTGTTATGAAAAAGCCAGAGAGAGAATATTAGTTCACATAAGAGATATCAGTTCGTGTAACTCCAGGTACCTGCTTTTGCACAAAGGTGCCTAAAATCCACACTGAAGAAAAAACAGCACCTTCAACAAACCGTGCTGGGGAAATGGAATTTCAGTGTGTATAAAATGAAACTAGATCCTTATCTATCACCGCACACAAAACTCAGCTCCAAATGGAACAAGACCTCAACGGAAGACCCAGAACTTCGGAGGGAGAAGTAGAAAGTGGACATCAGCCTCCAGGCACAGGTAGGGACATTCCTAACAAGGCTGCTGTAGTCCAGGAAGGAAGACCGACAATCAGCAAATGGACGTCAAGACACTAAGATCTTCTGTGCAGCAAAGGGAACTGTGAAGCAAGTCAACACACAGCCCACAAAACCAGAATCTTTGCCAGAAACTCACCTGACACCCTTGGGTTTACATAAAGAACTAAGACACTAAACATTAAGATGATAAGCAACCCAATTAAAAACTGAGCTATGGAACTGAACAGAAAACTCTCAAAAGAAGAAATGCAGATGGCTAGAAAACACATTGAAAAGTATTCCTCGGCCTCAAGCACCAGGGAAATGCCAACCAAAACTAAAAACTTTATCTCACCTGAGTAAACACAAGTGGGAACCCTTACACACTGGTGGTGCAAGTGTGAACCAGTGTCACCGCACTGGAAATGAACTGTCACGTAACACGGGTATAACACTCCAGTGCACGCAACCCCAAGGAGTTTGGAGTCAACTGCAGAGACTTTGTAATCCGTGCCCACGTACTACTGCTCCATGTAGACAGCTAGGACAGGGAATCAATCCAGATGCCCACTGAGAGATGAATGTGTATAGCTGGGGGTGGGTGGCGCACACCTTTAATCCCAGCACTCAGGAAGCAGAGGCGGGTGGGTCTCTGAGTTCCAGGCCAGTCTAGTCTACAGAGTGAGTTCCAGGCCAGCTACATGGAGAAATCCGTTCTTGGAGAAACTACAGGGGGCGGGGGCTAAGAGAAAAAAATGTGATATATGTGTACAGGGTCACATTTACTCAGCTGTAAAGAAAAATAGAACATAAAATTCACAGGTAAATGGATGGAACTGAAAAAATTATACTGATAAAACTGTGGTCCGGAAAGACAAATATATGTTTTCTCTCCTATGCACATCCTAGCTTTCAGATTTTTTTTTTTTTTTTTTGCATTTAACTTGGATACAAGTAGAAGGCGGGAAACTGGAAAGAGGCTTTTTGGTGGCCTGTTAGGGGATGGAATACAGTGGAATATGAGGGAAATGAAACAGATATGGAATATTGAATGGAAAGACTTAAGGAGGAAGCGGCGTGGAAATATGTTGTGGGCTATTCCTTTACACTGTGTGAAGAGGTGTCACGCAAAGCTAAACGGCCAATAGCCAGGCAGGAGGTCTAGCAGGGGCTTCTAAACAAAGAAAGCTCTAGGAAGAAGACAGGCAAAGATGCCAGGAGACACCGAGAAAGCAGGATGGGCAGTATGGAGATGAGGTAATAGAGTCACAGGCGGAAAGTAAATGACTAGAAATGGGTTAATTTAAAAGTCTTAAGAGCTAGTTAGAGACAAGCCTAAGCTAAGGTCCAAAGCACAATCAGTCTACAGGAACTCGAGGGAAAGCGGAGGAGAGAAGGAAGGGCTGACTCAAAGGCAGTATGAAAAGACTTAAGAAACCAACTGTTCCACAACCAAGTTAAAAAAAAAGTAACTGGACAGACCACAGGATGCAAGTAAGGGGAAAGGAGTGGGTGTGGGAGTCGGAGGGTTAACTGGGAATTGTTGCAGGGGTGTGTGGGGAACAAAGGGGCAGTTGGTGGGTTAACCAAAACTAAGGACATATGAAAAAGCTTTACGGAAACCTACTAGCTAGGTAAGCTAATTTCGAAGTACAGCTTTTTATAAAATGTAGAATTGGAATTGCCCTGCACGAGTAGATGATGAGCCTTTAGAAGATAGGGTTCTTAAATGAAAATCACAATGCAAGACATGGATACTCCTTATGAGTTATTGGTCAGGGGGCAATTTCAGAGTTTTCCCAAACAGTACCCACTATTGCTATTTCCTTAGCTACCCTCCGTAAGTATATAGTAAGATCTACTGCTGAATGAACATAATGCCTTGGCTGCAGGTCATAGAAAAACCATTATCAAATCCTCCAGGAATTCTTCCCTGTTTGCTAGCATCCATAATGCTGGAGGAGGGAGTTATGCAGGCTGCTTGGGGAGGAAATCCGGATACCTATACTAACACCCTCTGCTCACCCCAGCTCAGGGAGCACTGCAGGAACAGGGAAGGTAAAACTGGAGGATTTGGGGGGGGGGGGGTTGCCGAGAATGCTATCTTCTGGAGGTAGTATGGGCATAGCACTCATGAGCACGTGGCTGCTGTGGTTACCTGCGTGAGATCAAGCCAGACAAAATCCTTTCACAGGTGGGCTAAATGATCTCCAGGTTCCACATTTGACTGAAGAGCTGATGGTAGTCGCTGGTTGCTTTGGGGCAGGAGGATCACTCTGTGCCACTGGTAGGTTCTCCATGTTGCCATGGATGGACCCACAGTCATGCACATATAGGAAGCACTAACTAGACTTAGCAGGTTATAAAAAAAAAAAAAAAACTTCTGTCTTGTTGTTGTTACAATTTTTCAAGACAGAATTTCTTTGTGTAGCCATAACTGTCCTGGTCCTTGCTCTGTAGACCAGGCTGGCCTCAAACTCAGATATGCCTGTCCCTGCTTCCCAAGTCCTGGGATGAAAGGTGTTCACCACCACTGCCCAGCATTTTAATCTCATTATTTCAGATTTCTTTTTGCTTTTCCTTCAGTGAAAATTAAAAGCATCAAATGTGTATGGAATCAAATTTTCTAGAGAGTATGTCTAGTCAAAGTGATGGTGTGTACACTGCATATATAAAGAGTTCACACAACAAAATATGTAGGTCTCCAAAACAAGTGACTCGCAAAATCTGTCTGTCTTATCCTCAGTGGCAGTTGTGGGAAACAGACACAGCAAGTTTAAGAGCTACCATACTACTTCACAAACTCTTTGTTTTTAACGGCACTTTCAGCTGCCCTCCCCACCTCTGAAAATGACCTTCATGAACATTCTAGAAAGTCCTCTCTTGGGAATAATGATATTACTTGATGCAGTTGTTATACATTTGAAAATCGAACCTAAAAGGTAAATTCAACACACACACTCTTTTGATACAAATACGTTCATTACAGGCACTGGGAGCACCCACAGAATTAATAGTAGAGTGACTGATAAATTTTATTCCACCCCATGAAGGATTATACAACAATTATAGAGAAGTCATCGTATAGGAAAATGTTCATGTGAAAAACTGTTTTGTGGCTGAATAAATGCAAATGCTAAGTAATTGGCGTAATTAGGGAATAAGAAATGGGAAGCAACATTCAAAATTCTTAATATGCTAAAAACAATATGAAAGTGCTATTCCCAATACAAGCAGAGAAGCCACCACTTGGGACACTGTCCGGGGAGCAGAAGAGTCAACAGTGACGGAATGTGTCCTGCTACTGCCCCAAAGATGGAGGGAGCTGAGGGCGAAGGCATGCCTGTGGTCTCTAAAAGCTGGGGCGCCTTCCATAGCCAGACAGGAGACAGTCTCGGTCCTGAAGCTACAGAGAACTGATTTTAGCCAACAGCCTGAATGACGTCGGAAGAAAGTTCACTTTGAAACCTCAGAAAGCAATGTAACCTTGCTGTCACTTTGATTTCAGCCTTTGTAACTAGGGGATGGGCCCAGCTGAGCCACACTACCAGAAAATCGCACCATGGAATAAACTTCTGGTAATTTATTATGGCAACAATAGAAGCTAATGAAGAGTGAAATGTAGCCTATTTAACGAATGTCTGCAGTGGATATAAGGAATACCTTTCAGCTTTGCTTTAAGTATGGACATATAATATACAAAACCTGGAAGAAAACTTAGTATTGGGCTTATACACAGGCAGGACTGAAAAAGCTGAAATACTGCCAAGAGCACCGAATCACATTTTGTTACATAAAAGTTCCCCCACAAAAGCCTCACCTGGGGGGGGGGGGGAAGGCATGATGGGAAAAGGGACCTTTTCCTAGTTCTGGGTGTAAGTCAACCTGGGACTGGAAAAACATGGGTAGTCTGGATTCATTTCCGGGTGGCAGCTGACGCCAGCTGCCTTTCTGTAGACAGTCTCATGGAACACGGGGTAAGCATCCATCAATGTGTTGCTTATAGCTGGCTTCATATGTGGCAGAGTTGGGTATCTGCAACAGAGACCACAAAATATATACCTTTGCCCTTCGCAGGACAAAAATGTGCTGACTTCTATCCTAATTGCTGTAACGACTAAGCACCCCTCTCCAAGTGAACTAAAGTTACATTAAACTTAACACTGAAAACCCAACCACAATTACAAATACACATACAAACACATATGTATATTTAGGGAAGCCTGACTCGGCAGAAATGAGCTTGGTTATCAATCATACACAGAGGGCCAACAGTTGAAACCCAAGAAAACATAGTCTTTGAAGACCCTAAGAGAAGTATCTGGTCCAGCAGCTGCATCTCCTGGATCCAGCCACAGACCCAGTCTCCAAGACCTTGCGCTGCCGCACACCTCTGGCCTGCAGGTGGCGCTTTCCAGACTTCAGCTCCAGTGACATTTTGAGAAGTCTTTAATCCCCCAAACTGGATTACATGGATTTACCCATCAAAGCATACTGAAACTGTCCCTTTATCCCCTCCTCTAGATTAAATCCGCATGGGAAGGGAGGGCTAACATGCCTCAGACCACTGCCACATAGATGTTAGAAACGTGTCCGTGGGTCACATCCCACTACGTGTCCTTCTGTGTCTTTGTGGTAGGCAGTCTAAGGTTTTGTTTGTTTTGTTTTACATTTATTTGAAGGGCAGCGATGGTGCAGCGGGCTTCAACTCCAGGTGTTTGTTACCTTCTGTTACTAGAGGTTTCCTTTGCGACTCAACAGTCCGCCCTGCAGGGAAGCTCATTGAGACAGATGATAAGTCCAGATAGCTTCAGGAAATCACTGACACTGACAAGATTCACTAGGCCCCTCCCTCCCAACAGTAAGCAATAAAGACTGCTTATTCACTGTTGAACAAACCAAGCTGCAAAGAAGACTTCTGAGACCAGACCAGCTTCCTGGAAGAGGCAGAAACCAGCCACACTGCCTGGAAGATGGTAGAGCAACTGAGTTAGTTGGAAAGGACATTCCCAACCCATTGAGCTGCCTGCAGGCCGGGCAGTATGCTCTAGGTTCCTGCCTTTTCTGATTCATTTCTGTTCCTGTAAATAACCCCTCCCCCATATTCCTATCATATTCCAATAAAACTCAGGACCCACCAAGTTGGACTTAGATGACATCTGTGATTTGGCCTGTCAAGGGCTCCTCTTGTCTGGGGTGAACAGACCTGTGTGCTGTATCTCCCCAGGAGAAGCCTTGTCACACACCTTCTTCCCCAAGTGGGTTCTTAAGCTCTAACTCGGGTCATCAGGCTTGACTGTGACGTCATTACCAGTGGAGATAGCTCAGGGACGCCAGTACCGTGTGTGGCCATGTAATCTAATCAAAGTCCAACCAGCGCTCTAGACCTGGGCTATACACCTGGGCCAATGACGGCTGGAGCAGATCTGTGATCCATTTATGTTCAGCAGAATGGAATTAGTCTCCTGACAAATCCCTGGGAAAGAGCTTACTTTAAAAGGTCTGTGCTCACTTGGTATCAGACCTGACAATATTCACTTGAGTATATACACACACTAATTATTTTAAATAAAATATTTCAGAATTGAAAAAAAAAGATTAGCCCTAAGTAATTGTTTTTCTAGGGCTAAAATGTATTTCAAACATTTCATAAGGCATAAAGGCCAATTTGTTTCATATTTCTCAGGAATCTTTAAATGCTTCAAATTCTCAAATGTGCTGGCCACGTATATGCTAATTCCAATATTTCAGCATTCACATGAATTGTCCTCTAAGCCAATGGGAATTCATAGATTATCTCTAATAATTCATAAAAACCATTATGCTTATGTTTTATATCATATTAACTTTGGATTTCTCAAGAACCAAGCAAAAATGTACCAAATATAATTAAGTGAACTGACTGCATAAAACATTACTTAGTATTTAAAATAATAACACTGAAACCAGAAGGATAGCCCAGCAGTTAAGAGCATGTACTGGTCTTCTAGAGGGCCTGAGTTTGGGTCCCAGCACTCACACTGAGTGACTTACAAGCACCCTTAACTCTGGCTTCTGCAGGCACATACACTAACATGCACCACCCATACAAAGACACACACATGTTCAACATCCTTAACCACCAAAGAAATGCAAATCAAAACAAGTCTGAGATTCCATCTTGCACCTGTAAGAATAGTCAAGATCAAAAACACTGATGACAACTTATGCTGGAGAGGCTGTGGGGTAAAGGAAACACTCCTGCATTGCTGGTGGGAATGCAAGCTGGTACAGCCCCTTTGGATGTCAGTGTGGTGATTTCTCAGAAAATTAAGAAACAACCTTCCTCAAGACCCAGCAATACCACTTTTGGGTATATACCCAACGAATGCTCAATCATACCATAAAAACATGCGCTCAACTATGTTCATAGCAGCATTGCTTGTCATAGGCAGAACCTGGAAACAACCTAAATGTCCCTTGACCAAAGAATGGATAAGGAAAATGTGGTATATTACACAATGGAGTACTACACAGCAGAAAAAAATGACATCTTGAGATTTGCAGGCAAATGGATGGATCTAGAAAACATATTGAGTGAGGTAACCCAGACCCAGAAAGACAATTATCACATGTACTCACTCATAAGTGGCTTGTAGAAATAAAGCAAAGAAAACCAGCCTACAATTTACAATCCCCGAGAACCTAGACAATAATGAGAACCCTAAGAGAGACATACATGGATCTAATCTACATGGGATGTAGAAAAAGACAAGATCTCCTGAGTAAACTGGGAGCATGGGGATCATGGAAGAAGGTGGGGGGGGGGAAAGGGAGGGGAGCAGAGAAAAATGTGTAGCTCAATAAAATCAATTTTAAAAAATATACCAGGCATGGTGATGCCTATTATGTAATCCGGGAAGGCAGGTAGATCTGTGGAGCTCACTGGCTAGCCAGCCCAACCAAATTAACGAGCTCCAGATTCAGGGAGAGACCGTCTCAAGAAATAAGATGGTAAGTCATCTTGAGAGAATAGTCAAGAGCAACCTGCAGCCTCCACACACACACAACCACACGTATCCACATACACAACACTCACACACACACACATCATAGCGCCTCTAGGCACTAAAGGTAAAGAGTGTTTGTGTGCTTTAAGGAATTAGGCACAACTGAAATTCGGAGTACCCGTCACTTTCCCAAAGGGAAAGCATTTCAGACACTGCTCCCTTGGACTGTTTCCACTCTGTTTAGCAAATGGGTTTGGCAGATCTCAACAGCCATAACACCATATGTCACAACAAAAACCAGATGACACTTGGGGTAGCAGTGCCACGGGGATGCGCTGCTTTTTCTCCACATTGTGACAAATCAACCAGGAATTCAGAGAGTCCAAATTCTGAGCATGGCATGTACGGTCCAGCGTCCCACAGTGCTTGCTACTTTACCTTTTCCCCACGGTGACACACAGAGTCCCCACCCCCACTTCTGGTAACATTTCTCTGCCCATGTTCCATCTCAAATCCAACTAATAAAAAATCTAATACCTGGAAAGAAACATTTTTCAATATCTTATTTTATTCTTTCCATAAATTTACTAAGCACCTATTTCCAGTACTGTATAAGGCCCAAGAAATACAAAGTTTAATAATGACAATGAAAAATCTCCTCACAGAGTTTACAATCTCGTAGACCAGACACCAAACAAACAGATACATTTAAAATTACAAAGGCATAAAGCAGAGAGAAGGTACAAAGCTGGTCTGAGAGTAATCAGGGAGTGTTTCCCTTAAGAAATGGGGACAGGCTAAGATCTGAGAGACAAACAGGAATCGGCTAGGCAATGAGAAAGGACATGCATTTCAAGCCTCTGAAACACGTATGCACAAAGCATGTAGTTCTCATTCCAAAGGCTTAGATCAAGGCAACAAGGACAGACGGAAAAGTAAAATATGGTTTAAAAAATGAGGTTAATGAAAATAACAGCTAACCTCTACTTTAGGTGTGTTTTAAGTGGTATGTGCAGTTTAACCTTGTGAATGCTCAGAATTAACTCACTGAACAGCAGAACTTTCGCACAAGGCCAAAGACCATTGTAACAGTTATGATAAGCTACTAAAGGGTTTTTGTTCAAGGAACTAAAACAACTTTGATTAAAATTACTTAAAAGTCAGCACATGGTATTTAGTTGGGCATTATGCCTCACTGTAAGGTAACTCCACTTAAATTACTCTTTACATGAGAATATGCATATATTTTAGGAAGCTCCTATACTAGTAGGTTTCCATATGGCTTTTTCAAAAGGCTTTGACTGTTGGTGATCCCTCCCGATAAGATACCCATATGAGCTCACAGTGATTGTGAGGGCATGAACAAGTCAGACAAAACTCAAGAACAGGAAAGGGAAGTGTCAACCAAGACCCACCCCAAGTCATTATCAGTTGGCTGCTTATGGGAAAACCAGTTTTGCTTCACAATATAATCCTGTCATACTGACCATCCTTCAGGATGGGTCCCACATCTAGGAGTAGCTGGCCAGCACAAAATGGATTTAATGGGCAGACAACATAAAGTTGTGTGGGTAGGGAGGCAGGAAGAGCTCTGGAGGGGGGGGATGGGGAGGAGATGAGTATTATCAAAGTACATTGTATTAAATCATCAAAGAATTAATAAAAATGGTATCAAATGGCAGAGAAGATTCTGTTTAGAGTAAAGATCAGGAATCCAAGGAGAATCAGAACGACTATAGCAAGGGCAGTGAGGAGACAACGGGGGACGATGTGGAATGAAATTGGTGGTGGTCGCTTGGGTAAGAGAGGGCTTCGGAAACGAAGCAGACAAATCAGCCAAACATCAAGACCTGGTACTGAAATGCAGGAAGGTGTCTTGGTAGGAGACCTAGGACTGGACATACACTGAGACACATACTTGGGTGTTGTGGCAGTTTGAATGAGAATGCCCATTGGCTCACATGTTTGGATATTTAGTCTGCGGTTGGTGGTGCTGTTTGGCTAGGTTTAGGGAGTGTGGCCCTGCAGGAGGAAGTATTTCACTAGGTTTAAGCTTTGAGATTTCAGAGCCAAGCATCATTTGTAGTTTTCTCTCTCAGCTTCCTGCTTACAGCTCCAACTGGGAGCTCTCAGCTATCCCAGACACTGTGCCTGTTGCCTGCCTGCTGCCTCTGCTCTGTCATCATGGATGAACCTTCTGGAACCCTGAGCCTGAATAAACCCTTCACTGCTGTGGGACAATGGTTTCAAGGTCCCTGCCATCACCAAGAAGCATGCTATGGGCTACTCATAAACACCATTTAAGTATTTGGTGGTGAGGCCTCTTAAAAGAACTGCAAGGTTTTTGCTGCTAAAGCCGAGTCGGGAAGTCTTTCTTAAATGAGGTGCACTTGCCTTTAGCAAACAGAGCCCACCTGAGAAAATGCTACCAGGAAGTCGTGCCTAACTCTGTTCTTTTTGTGTCTAGAATCCCTTCTCAAACTCTCTCAGGTTTTATGTGGATGCAGTTATTCATGCTGACACAATTCGTTGACAGAATTTTCTGTCCTGCCCGGTCCCGCAGCCGTTCATCCCGAAGAAATACACAGAGGCTTACGTTAATTATAAAATGGTTGGCCTATTAGCTCAGGCTTCTTATTAACTCTTTCTTACATCTTAAATTAGCCCACAATTCTTGTCTATGTTAGCCACGTGGCTTGGTACCTTTATCAGCGAGGTGTTCTCATCTTGCATTCTCTGCATCTGGGTCAAGACTGCAGACTGAATCCGTTCTCTTCCCAGAATTCTCCTGTCCTCGTTGCCGTAACTCTACTTCCTTCCTGGTCACCCCTCCAATACTTCCTCCCTAGCTACTGGTCAATCAGCATTTTATTAAACAAGTACAAGAAACAAATCTTTACAGGTTAAAACCATTGTCCCACAGCACTTCTCTCTACAAAGTGCCCATGACATTTTATCACAGGGGCAGATGTGGAGGAATTAGGGGAAGAAACATGATCAAAATCCATGTGAGCATGCATGAAAGTATCAAAAAGTAAAAATTTTATATGAAAAAGAAATAAATACTCGGATTAAACTAAGTTAATAGCGTACTGCTGGACAAAGGATAGCTCTTGCACTGTCAGTACGACCCTTGTACAACTCATATCAACTGGTGGTAGGCTGGATTTCTAAGAGATGAGAAAAGAACAAATATACCACAAAATGTTCTGAACATGTTAAATTAAAAAGCAAAGCAAGTATGAGCATGCGCGCACACACACACAAAGACAGCAAGGGACTGGCAAAAGAAAAGACACAAACTCAAATGTGAAACCCAGAAATAAGCCTACAAATTTATGACCAACTATAACACCAAGAATACGGCAGAGAAAAGACAGCCACTTTAATAAATTGTGCTGGGGAAAATAGTTGCACGAGAATGAAATCAGACCATCATCTTACACTAAAGCCAAACATCAATTCAAAATAGATACTTTTTAAAAATCAGAAGCTGTAAAAATACTATGAAAAAAAGGGAGGAAAAACTCTATAACATTAGCCCACAAAAAAAAAGGAAGGAAAAAAGAAAGAAAGAAAGAAAGAAAGAAAGGGAAGAAAGGAAGGAAAAAAGGAAGAAAGGAAAGAAGAAAGGAAGGAAGAAAAAGAAAAAAAAGTTAAAAAATAAATTTTGTCAGCCAGGAGTGATGGCCCACATGTTTGACCCAGCACTAAGGAGGCAGAGGCAGGCAGATCTCTGAATTTGCAGTCAGTCTGGTTAACAGATCAATTTCCAGGACAGTCAGAGAAATCCTGTCTTGAAAAACAAATAAATAGAAAAATAATAAATTATATATATATACATGTATAAATGTATATATCAACAGGCAAGACAGTGATTCATCCCTCTCCCCTGCCTTGGAAAAGTCTGCAAATGAAACATTATGTAAAATCAGAAGACAGAATAGCTTGCTTTAAATCAAAGGCACATTATTAATTATTAATGTGCTTTAGTCAGCTCATCCTGAGCATCCGTTCCCTCCTCTCAAACCTCCAGCAACTCAGTCCTGCCGACCCTCTGCATCCAAAGTGGAGAACACACGAAACATTCTGGAGATGTTTCCTGAATCCTAAACCACCACAAAACCAGTATTTTATAAATAAAAAAAAAAAATCAGACAAACCATATGGAATGCTCAGAATATTATCACCTCTATTGTTTATATGATTTCTTGGGAAGGCCAAATACATTTTAAAGGAATAAGGAAAACATTCAGTGTCTAGTAACATTAAACAATATAACATTATACCATAGAAAAAGTTTATATTTATAGAGAATAGGTCGATCCTGAGAAACAGTGTCAGCTCAGAAGTTCATCCCGTACGAGTCGCTGAATACATACCTAGACAAAGGTTAGCAGCCTATACATTCCGAAGCTCTAATTAGACCTTTGTACTTAATCTAAGGCTACATACAGTTTAGAGTAACATAGTTTAATGTGATGTTGTAAATACTGTGAGGTAAGATAGTAACAGTTTTATTTGTTCTTGGCTGTATGTTGGCTCCCAAACAGTGCCTGTATTTTTTAATGATGTCAACTGAAAAGGAAGATATGGGGAAGCGGGGAGGTAAATACTGCTCACAATAAAATTTAAATCACCCTTACACATAATGTAATAAAGTCCTTGGATACAGGGATGGCTGTAAGTTGTGCCAACGGCAGAGCACCGTGAGTGTCAGAGCAGGGCCAGGGTTCCCAGTACCTTTAGGAAAGAACAGTCCAGCTGTCTTGGGCCTATCCTAGACACATTTCTACTTAGGAGTATGAGGTTTAAAATAGATACCACTTGCTTTAATTCTATCAGAAATATATTGTCTTCAAAAACCTGTTTCTTAAAATACTCATGTACTTTATTTCATAATGCATAATTAAGATTCTCTCATGTTGTTTTCAACCTTAAGCCCTAGAAAATAGAATTCAAAATTTACCAATGACTCTTATAGAAGACTGTGTGTGTATGCATGTGCATATGTAAACACACATAGACACACATCACAGAAATTTAATCAAAACTAGCTTTATATTTTCATATGAGCAAACATGTGTGTAATATGATACTACAGGAATGGTATGAAATTGTTTTATATGTGTGAAAAACAAATTCTCTGAAAACATTCTCCTTAAAGAGGTAAGATAAAGAAATATTAAAATAGTATGAATTCAGACTTTTCTAGTTACAAATACTGCCAACTATAGCAAGATAAATTGTGTTTTACGTCTAATGATAAGCATTTAATGGAATGTACAAGTAGTGCTTTTAAGTCACTTGTTCACATACGCTAGTATTTGTGCTTTTTGTTTTTACAGTTGTACCTTACTGAGACCTTGCCCGTCATCTAAGGTGCCTTTCTTCTCACATTTTCAAGTTACTTTATAAGCTCGGTGTGGTCAAGAGTTTTCAGTTTGTAAACTCAGTAATTATATAATTTATTAATTTGATTGGACTTTTTACAGCAATTAAATAATTATAGATTAAGTACATAATTTTAATAACATTTAAAATGTAATCCTTCTTTTACATTAGCCCTAAAGGCATCTGATTTTTTGTAAATAATAGAAAATTATTAACAAGAAGAAATAAATTCAGCATCTGCATGAGCTCAACAGGTCTTCACTTTTCTTTTTTTAAATGTTGGTAATGCAGTCCTGACATCTTTGTGCTGTCTTCCGGGGCCTGCACTGCCCTCCCTGGACCACAGCGGCCAACGGCCCGCGCGCCCAGTGCTCTCTAAGCCGGGTTGGAACACTCATCACTTCAGCACACTCCATCTCACTTTATTGTCATGGTAAGGAAAATATCCCACTAACTGGTTACAGCCATGTTTTAATCACAACCTTCCTACTCCAGAGCTGCGAGCCGAGTTCTCGCAGCCACCGCCGCTACTGGAGGGCCATCTGCTTCATTTGATGGAGAAGTGCATCTCTGGCCAAGTGCGCCTCTGCAAGAGCCATTTTAGCTTGAGCCAGCTCCTTCTTAAGAGACTCGTTTTCCTCCATGAGCTGAAACGACACATTTGGAAGACAAGAGACTATAATCACTTCCAGAACACGTAACTGTTTTATGCAGCGTCACTTAGGATATAAGCCACCCAGTGTTGGTGAGGGTTCACTTGGGCTCAAAGTTGCTTCCAGGAGCTATTTGAAAGCACTTACTATACAATTAAAAGTGTTCCTAAATTTTGACCCAGTAACTCAAAATACTAGCTAACTTCTCAATTCCAACTGTAGCAGTGATACTGTCTGACTGCAGCATCCTTGGATAATGTCTTCAGCCACGGCTGACCTCCCTTCTCTGTTAGGACCTCTGTCCTCTGGCTGGGATGCCAGTTTTTTCTACTTCACACCCTCCCACCTGTCCTCTTTTCCTCTCTTATGAAGAACCCTGAGTTCTCAGTCTACTGGATTTCAGGGTCAGTCACTTTCTCGTTTACGTAAGTCACTCTCTTAGATGGCCTTTCTCTCCATGTGGTTCAAGTGAACCACTGACTAGAGAGAACCTGATCTCCAGACTCACATCCTCGACATTCCCATAGGCGTTTCCTTATGTGGGCAAAACTTTCTAAGGCTTCCTTCAAGATTCTGCCTCTCAGAGCCACAGCACATGAAGACACAATAAAACTAGGGACGGCCTGTCTTTACAAGCAGCAATTACAATGCTGTTTCTATACACAGTGAGAGTGGTCATCTGGGGAATCCCTGAATAGATCAATAAACTCCTTCCACCTTTAGAGAACTAAAACTCGGCAGGATAATTTGTTTATTTATAATTGCAAACAATCAGAAGCAACTTGGATGTTAAGAAATGTCAAACAGAAGGTTCAGAAATGATAATCCACCCACATTCAGCCACTGAAATGAGCTTGAAGCAAATGTAAATAAGAAACATCTTATATAGCTAGGCAATGGTGGCACACGCCTTTAATCCCAGCACTTGGGAGGCAGAGGCAGGCGGATCTCTGTGATCCTGGAACAAGAGCTAGTTCCAGGACAGGCTTCAAAGCTACAGAGAAACCCTGTCTCGAAAAACCAAAAAAGAAAGAAAGAAAGAAAGAAAGAAAGAAAGAAAGAAAGAAAGAAAGAAAGAAAGAAGGAAGGAAGGAAGGAAGGAAGGAAGGAAGGAAGGAAGGAAGGAAGGAAGGAAGGAAGGAAGGAAGTTATACAATGCTAAGGAAAATACATATATACACACCTGAAAACTGATTTTTAAGGAATGAGGAAGATTCTAGAAGGACAAGAACACTGACAGTACAAGAAGGGGAAGGAATCCGACTGTTCTCTTACCTTGTTTAGCATCAATAACCCTCTTAATGCTTACGTACAGTCATCAACATGCTTTACTCAAAGACATCACAGGGGTTTTTAACTATTTGTGTTTCAGTAACTATGAAATGCTACAATTTCCTATTACCTGTTCCCTTGTAAAGTCAAAGGAGCGTTCTGGACAGCCGACGGACTGAAAAGGCCAAGGGAGCTCTGGGCTCGTCTGAGTGGCCTGGGTGACACTGGGTGCCTTCCTCACATCACACTTCCCACTGCTCAGGACCACTGAGTCACGGCTGGCATCGTCTTGGAAATCAGCTCCAGTGTTAAACACGTGGGAATCTGATCAAACAAATAAGCACTCAGATAACAATTCCAAGTCATTTGACTAATCATTAAGATCTATTATGAAAAAACTTAAAGGGAAAATATATCTGTTAGCATGAGGATAGAAATATATGATAGAAAAATAGGGAAAGGAAAAACACAGCAAAATCAAACTCTCACTCGTTCAAAAGATCCCAAAACAATAACAACATGCCAAGAAACTGAAGATCAAAATCAAGATGCTTGTAACAGAGACACAAGCTGCACAAAATATTAGCAAAGTGAACAAACCACATATAAAAATATGAATAGACCCGAGGCAAGTAGTAAGGAATGCAAGATTGCCTTACATTTTAAAAACTTCAAATAATTCTATATAGAGAGAGAAATAGAGCTATGTGATTACTCAGAGCCTGTAGAAAGGCTCCTGAGGGCTGGCATGTGGCACGTGTCCTCAATCCAGCACTTGAGAGGCAGAAGCAGGCAGATGTTTGTAAATTCTAGGGCAGCCTGGTCCAAATGTGAATTCAAGGAAAGTCAGGGCTATGTAGAGAAAAACAAACAAATAAACAAGCAAAAAGGAAAAGCGACAGTTGAAAAATCCTACTCCTTACCATAATAAAAGTTTAGACAAACTGGCAACAGAAGGGAACTTCCTCAGTATGTCAGAGGGTATCAATAGACACCCCACATCTGTATCCTCAATGTGATGGAGGGCATATATGCTCATTGTGACGATGGGTACTGATAGACACCCCACAGCTGTATACTTAGTGGTACTTTTCCTCTTTGCCCAAATCAGGAACAGGGCAAGCATGTGTGTTGTTACAACCTCAATATTGCCCAAGAGGTTCTTGGCCATTGCAACTGGGCAGGGAAGGAAATTAAGACATCCAAACTATAAGGGAGGAGCAAGACATTTACAAATGATATGATCTTAAACACACACACACACATACACACACACCAAAAAAAAAATAATAATAATAAGGGACTGGCTTAAAAAAAACTGGAGGGCTAGAGACACGGCTCAGTGGCTAAGAACACTGGCTGCTCTTCAGAGGTCCTGAGTTCAATTCCCAGGATCCACATAGTGGCTCACAGCTGCCTATGAAATCTGCTGCTCTCTTCTGGTGTGTAGATGTACATGCAAACAAAACATTGATATACATAAAATAACTAAACAATTGAAATTAATAATTCTGTTCAGCACGGTTATAGGATTTAAAAAAAGATCATCTTGCGTTGTGGGCCAGATATAACCCACGAGGGCTTTAATTTGGTAGCATATTATGTCCAGTTGGGGTATTGTCTCCCTCAATACATGGTGACTATGTTTAACTTCCTTTTATATGTGTACATATTTTAGAGACCTTTTCCAGTACTAGGTCACGAGGCCTTCAAGGGGCCTTTATCTTGTTAGCGCCACCCCGCATTCCCTCCTCTACCTGCCCTCCCTTTCCTGCTAATCCTCGGTTGCAATTTTCCTTTTATCCCTTTATATCCTCAAAGAACCCTCCTTCCCTGATCCCTTACTACCTATGTCACCTCTGCGGTTATTCTAAACAAACACTCAAATCTAAAGCAAAAGCTAATGTCTGCATATAAAACGAAGCATGCAATGTTTGTCTGTCTGGGACTTGGTTACCTCACACAGGATGTGTGTTTCCAGCTCCATCCATTTACCTGTATCTTTCATAATTTCATCTGTATTAACAGCTGAATAACTGTGTAAGCCCAGTGTTCCTATGGGGAAATGGAAGGCAGAGAAAGGGGGGCTGCTGGCTTGCAGGCCAGCTGGCCTGGAGTAAAGAGTGTCAGGGACAAAGAGATTCGGGCTCCAAACCAATACCTGAGGTTGCCCTCAGACATTCATGTGCTCACTGTGGCATGAATGTGCACACACACACATGGAGGGGGCAGGGTCACATGCTCACTGTGGCATGAGTGTGCACATGGACACACACAGACAGGGACAGGGTCACACAAAACCACAAAGGCCTTTCTTCTTTTCGTTCAAGACTTATCTGCAGAGCAGATATCAAGCTAACAACTGAAGAGTTACTTCCAGGGTTTGCACATAAATACTGAAGACTAAAGCCAAAGGCATTCCTCAGTCATCGCTACGGCAAATCCCTACAAAGTAAACAAGCAGTGACAAAGACAAGCGGCACGGAACCAGCCCAGTGTCAGCACGTAAGGCGCTCCTCTGTAAGGTGTACCTCTGATGTGGAAACTGCCATCATCGTTCCTCTCCACCACAAGGTGATCAATATGCACAGTCACAGGGCTTGGCTGCAGGGACACCGTGCTGCTGCGGGGACTGTCATCCTAGAAGTAAGGGACAAAATATTGCCATGTTCTTATTAAAATAGTTGAGGCAGGCCTTTAATCCCAGCACTCGGTGAGTTCGAGGCCAGCCTGGTCTACAGCGTGAGTTCCAGGACAGCCAGGGCTGCACAGAGAAACCTTGTGTCAAAGGGGAAAATATTAAAATGATCAACTTGAATAAACATGACTTTAGTTCATTCTACTTTTAGTGACTTAAAAGTTTATATAATTTTAGTTATTATGTCAAAAAAAAAAATTGCCGGCACTATTTTCCCTTCTAGAAAGGATCTGTGAGCTCCACTGTAAAGACTACTCTCTCGCTTTCGTCAGTTCCAATGGAGGGCATGATGTGGAGAAGGCATGACCTCACCAGAAGAAGGAATGCAAACATTTACGAAAACAAAAACTCAGCTCTTAACATACTTTCAAGTTTATCTTTGTATTGGAAACTTGTATCTTCATTGGCATCACAGTTGCAACAGTTTCATCTTCCAAAAAATGTTGAATATTCAAAAGAGAAGATGTTAGAAACTCAGTACTAAAGTTCTCTATGTGGCATTGGAGAAATCCGTTTTTTTCTGCAAGCAAAGAGTGTATTACAGCACCGGGTCCACTTTCAAACCTCAGAGAAATCTCAGGAGAGGATTTGGGATGGATTCCAGCTTTCTGGTCAGAACCTAAGAAACAAACATACAAACTGTAACTTTGTTACATTACTAAAAAGAACATTATATGCCATTAAGATTACAGTAGAATATTAAATACACTGCATATTAAAGGAATATATGAAACAGCTTTAATATTTACTATTTTAAATGATTGTCTAATATAAATAAGATATATCATAAGAACCACAATTTCACTTTTTCTGGGTAATTTTTAAATAAAATACTGGCAGCTATTCTACATTTTTTACTTTTTCATAATAGGGAAATTCATGATACACTCTGAAAGGATGCACTCTTCAGATCCGACACCCATGTGAGCACCCAGCTACGTCTCTGTAATAAGACAGACAACCGTGGCAAAGAGGCCACAGCATTTAAAATCATTCTTGGGCTCTGCATCTTCCGCATTAAATAAATCAGGGCCTTGAACAATGTGAATGTACACAGAGAAGATGCTATTGCAGCAACCCTAGAGAACACTTAGAACTGAAATTAGAGTAAAGAACACATGTAATTCATAATTACATTTTTTTCTGGAATGACCTTGTGCCAAGAAAGAATTTGAGTTGGTTTACCAAGATAAAAACAAAATTTAAGCTTCAACAAAAGTTTTAGAGAACATCCTGTTTAAAAGTAATGCTAGTAATGGAAAGACTGAAGTCAATTAGCTGTGAACAGAAACTGTGGGATATTTTGCTTGTTTATTTTATGACAACTAATGTCAGCAACAAGCAACACGCACACGGCGCGCCAACCACCCCAGCTGCTGCAGGCTTCCATCAAAGACTACCGAAAGGTCAGGAACCTCTTTTTTTTTTTTCTAAACAAAATGATATGTTTATCTCCACCTCCCAGGATAGGAAGTAACAGCATACCTTCCGATATTATGAGCCGGGCACAGAATACAAAATCAATTTACAGCATCTTAAGAATCTCATGTGAACGGTGGATCAAGGAGAACCCTTACCAAGTGGCCGACTCCCGAGGTAATGGCGCAGGCTGATGTTGCCTAGCTGACTGGGTGTCACCTGGTTCACCTGAAGGCAGATTTCCGTGTCCTCTCCCCGGATGTCAATCTCCCCGTGAATGCCAGTAATGTTAAACACCACAACTGACATCTATCAATGATTGTACAAATGTTGTTAGTGCAAAATTAAAGAAATAATAAAAGAAACAGAGACTAATCTCTACAAATACCATTCTGCTGTATCCATCAAACTGCCCTCATAGCCCCCAAAGCCTAGCTATCGTATCATATGATTCAAACTTAGAAATGGACTGCTTTTCAAGCCACAAGCAAGAAATTGCACACCTTTGAGCTGTTCCACAGACTGTCACAAGCTGTGGAAAATTACCCGTAGGCTATGCATATACGGAATCTAAGAACGATACCAGCTCTGGGTTTAGAACTGGACTTCGTACACAAGACATCTCGTACTTACATGTAAAAAATCCAAAATTCAAAATTTTCTTGAGTCCTTCTGTACTTCCGTACCCAAGAGCTTTGGACAAAGGATGCTCAATCTTTGTAGAAAAACACTAGCTGCTTTTGTTTTCAATCCATAAAGATAAAGTATTTTGGTTACAAAGACCAATAATATGACATTTTCAGCTATGAATGAATGTTCACCAAAAGTAGGGTATGTCTAAAGTCTTTCATAATATTTCGCTGTATCAGAAAGGTCTAAAAGAAACTAGCAACCTATTTCCTTTGTAAAAGGACCTTCACTGTAAGGACTGGCTACCATCTGTGCCATCAAACTTTTAAAAAGTATCCTCAAAGGGAGCTAAAATATTGGTCAAAATACAAATGGGACAGAGATTGAAACACGAAAAACAGATCTACTCCCTCCCTTCTTCAATACAAACAAAATGCCAGGCAGTAGCACCCCTTTAATCCCAGCACTCGGGAGACAGAGACAGGTGGATCTCTGTGAGTTTGAGGCCAGCCTGGTCTACAAGAGCTAGTTCCAGGACAGGCTCCAAAGCTACAGAGAAACCATGTCTCGAAAAATCAAAAAACAAAAAACAAAACAACACAGACAGCGAGCCCGGGGGCAGCGGGTGACTAGGCAGAAAGAGCGCTCAGGAGCAGCAACACAGAAGTGACCAGCCAGTACTTAAGCTGTCATCGTGTGAATGAAGGCCTAGGGGTGCACGGATCCAGCATGAAGAACAGTTGGCATTTCTTCAGAGAACTCTGAGACGCTTACCAAGTCATCGCGGCTCTCTGGAGCACCCTCAGAGTTCGTGCTGATGGCGTCGGGCGAGGCTTCCCCGCAATTCTGCATGTTTGCACTGGTGTTCACACTCTCTGCTGGGCTCTGGCAATTTGCATTGGAGTTCCTCTTAATTGCTGAAATAATAAAAAAGTAAATTAGTAAATTAAAATCTGTTTATATATGTTCCAGCAACATTTATTTTTATCAAAAATAGACTACCCCTTTAACTCTTTCAAGCAAAGCCTTGTTTAGTAGCACTAAACAGAGTCAATACGATTCCTTAGCACAGCAATAAACTGCCAGAGATTTATTTTGCTGGCCAGATGTGTGTGAACTTGACACAACTATAGCCATCTGAGAGAAAGAAACCTCAGTTGAGAACAAGCCACCAAGAGAGAGGGCTGTGGGCCAGCCTGGAAAGCATTTTCTTAATTAGTGATTGATGGCGGAGGTCCAGCCCCTTGTGGTCCTGGGTTCTGTAAAGAAAGCAGACTAAGCAAGCAATGGGGAACAAGTCAGTAAGTAGCATCCCCTCTACAGCCTCTGCATCAGCTCCTGCCCAGGTTCCTGCCCTGTTTCAGTTCCTCAGTCCCGTCCTGGCTTCCTTCACTGGTGGCAGTGTCCTGTGGAAGGTTAGCCCAGTAAACCCTCTCCTCTCCGA
Source organism: Alexandromys fortis (assembly GCF_014885135.2). Taxonomy (NCBI): domain Eukaryota; kingdom Metazoa; phylum Chordata; class Mammalia; order Rodentia; family Cricetidae; genus Alexandromys; species Alexandromys fortis. Next base: position 6,627,725 of record NW_026067932.1, read on the forward strand.
TTTGCTTTGTGGTCATGGTGTTTGAATGAAGCAATAGAGACCCTAATTAAGACAGCATACTAAAGCCCTAACTCTAGTAACATAACAATGACAGTATTACTAAGCACTAAATAAACAAACAAAGCTCTTGCTGCTGTAGTGGTACTGCTGTAATGGGAAAGCCGGGCCAGCTTTCCACCCTCATCTACCCACACTGCCTGACCTCTCACCGGCTAGAGCAAATCCCAGCTCCGCTCACCTGGACTGAATACCCTACGGCTCTTCTCCATTATCCTTAGCTGCCTGAATAGTTCAGTATGCTGTGCTTCAAAATACCTCAAGCTATCTATAGTAAATGAAGATAATCTTTGTGTCTATCACAGATTAATACTTTGAGATACATAAATACACATTACAAACATGATAACAGAAGTCAAGAACACGAAAACATCAGGCCCAACTCAGCACTGTGTTAACCACTATGGAACTGTCTGGTTTCTACCTGGCTGCTGGTCTACATAATACGCAGTAAACTGCGCGCCAGACAGCACAGGGAGGTGCTACGATGGTAACTGCGCTCTGTGGAGTTCAGAGAGCACGTCAGAGTCTTCCTCACGGTCCAAGAATTAGGGGTTCTAAGAAGAGAAGTTTGGCTAAACGGCAAAAAAGTAAGAGCACTTTCCAAGCACAGTGTAAGGCTCTGAGGTGGAAAACATTTGTCAAAGGAGAGAGAATGAGACATGGCTCCAGCAAGATGGCTCAGTGGCTAATATGCCACCAAATCTGACTACTTGAGTTCAATCCCTGGAATTCACATGGTAGAAGAGATGAACAAGTCCTGCAGGTTGTCCCCTGACCACTACACTCATGCCATGGAATATGCATGCTAACCTGCCCACACACTCGCATAGACTGAACATGCGCGCTACCATGTCCACACTCTCCTATAGAGAGAATATATACTACCCTGCGCACACTCCCATAGATGGAACATGCATGCTACCCTGCCCACACACTCCTATAGACAGAACATGTGTGCTACCTAGCCTACCACACACTCGCATAGACTGAACATGCGTGCAACCATGCCCACACTCTCCTATAGACAGAAAATACACTACCCTGAGCACACTCCCATAGACAGAACATGCGTGTTACCCTGCCCACACACTCCCACAGACGGGACATGTGTACTACCCTGCCCACACACTCCCACAGACAGAACATGCGTGTTACCCTGCCCACACACTCCCATAGACAGAACATGCGTGTTACCCTGCGCACACACTCCCACAGACAGAACATGTGTGTTACCCTGCTCACACACTACCATAGCTAGATAAAGGTAAAGAAAGAAAAAGAAAACAAACATGTAGAAAAACTAGGGTCAAAATATAAAGAACATTTTCTAAAAGGATTAAGGTTTCTAAATTTCACAGCCTTAAAGCATGAAAAGTTTCTGAGATTAAACTGAAAAATAACATGATCAGATTTATATTTGAGGAAGCAATCTATTTATGGAGTGAAAACAGAAAACAAAAACAACCAACCAACCTGCAAATGAACAAAAGCAGATGTGAGGAGTGCCATTAGAAAAGCCACTAGGAAGTTACGCTCTAGGAATACAGGACAGGACGTACAGAAACTAAGTCGTTCTGTCTGTCTGGCTGCTGTGATTAGCAAGCACTGGGTATGACTGTCAGGACTCAGGTAGCCCTGTGGTGAGAGCGCTCATCTCTAGTGAGGACTCCGCTGTCCTTACCTTTCCCCAACAACACGTGGCTGTCACTGCCATCGCTCTCCTGCTGCTCCTCCAAGGCCATGCTGTCCAGGGAGATGGTGTCCAGGGAGACCTGGGAGGCGCTCCTTCTCATGTTCTTGTAGGAAACACGGAGTGGGGCTGGGGCGGGTGGGCAGCGTTCCTTAGGTTGTATACTGTTGGCAAACGGAAGTAATAGGAAATTACTGCAGGCGAAGCAAAGAGGTTCATCCTAAAGTCCTCTCAGTAGCAGTGGGGAGAGCGAGTGCACTCTAATGCTGGGGCTGGGCAGGCAGAGAGGCCAGAGGAGCACAGGACTACTGCCCAGCCAGGACACAGAGGTGCAGGCCATCATGGAGACAATTTGTAGTAAAGCTAGCGTATCACACCGCACCCAAAAGACATCAAAAAGTAGAAGCTCAAAGGCATCCTCAGACTCAGGGAACAGACTCTTTCAAAGCCACATTTTGTCACGAGGTTTTCTGCTCCCAAACGAAGAAACAACAACAACAAAACTAAAACCATTTACATCCCAACAGTAGCACTACCTTAAAGATGGCTGGGATTTAAGTGCTCTGGCTGCGGGGACCTCTTCTTTACTCTCCTCCGAGTTCTCAGGGACTGAAGCCGCTTCAGGAAGGAAATCTTCGGCTCTCCAGATTGACTCCACGGTTCCACTTCCTTTCCCAGCTAAAACATTTGAAGGCGTGTTTGGATTGCCGCCGTCACTCAGAGAAAGCCTGTCTGTGTCATCTCTGCAGTTCAAGACACTGTCCGCGCCTGTGCAAGACACATCCTTTCTGTGACTGACTTCTGACATCATTTCTCCTGAGCCACTCTTGTAACCAAGCCCACTACTCTCATCCTCACTTATTTTCCCTAAATGTTTGTCTGATAGGTAGTCCAGAAAAGAAGTGCCCTTTTGCAGATTTGTGTCACTGGCTGATTTAAAAAGCAAAGGATCCTTTAAAGGGACATGGCTAAGGTCAACGCTCATGGATCTGTTGTCTGACATGTGACTGAGGGCTGCGTTTCTAATTCGATGCATACCACCACCATGTTTTCTCTTGGAAGACAGAACGCTCCCGTTTTCTGAGGGCGGGTAGTCAGGAAGCAGCGGGCTCACGCTTTCAGAAGCCGGAGAGCGCAGAGTGCCTGCGTGGTCCACGGGATGTAGCAGCAGGGCCAGCTCCGCACTCCTAAGCAAAACCCCGATGCAAATGGAAGTCTGAGAAGCAGGGCTGCCGGTCACAGCTTCCACATCCTTCCGCAGGGTATCCGAAAGCAGAATGAGCGACTCGTGTATGAAGAGCAGCAGCAGATACTGGTAGTGGTTGATCTGCATGCTGATGTGTTTATGGACACGAACCAGGACGTGAACATCCGCATCCGAAGACGGAGAGGAAAGCCGTAAAAATGTTTCTGACACAGGCCTCTGGCCACCGTTTGACAAAGGCTCGGACTCTGTACTGTAGTACTCCTTCAACAGTCTCTTCCGCTTCATCCGGCCAGCCAGATCACTGGATTCACTCTGGGAGGTATTAAGAGACACTTGATCACAAGTCTGGAGTCCTTTCTGTAATTCTGCATATCTCGTTGGTTGACAAATCCAGACAGACAGAGGGAAAGAGTCTACAAAGCTTATTGGCCGTCCCTTTCCACTTTTCATCCCCTCGTAGTCTATCCAAAACTGGGAAAAGTACACCGCCCACACATCGGTGGCGGCAGACATCTTAAGAGTGTTTTTATTCAACTGGGGAATAATATTCCCTTTATAAACTTCATGCATTTTGGTATCTTGCTCATGAGCATGTCTCTGGAAGATCGGATGTAGAAGATTAAAATTGTCACAGGATTTGGGGAATCTAGTGTAAGTTTTGCTAAAAAAGTCACAGTCTTTGAAGTCTTGAAACAAAGCCTCTAGATCCGAGTGCCGGCAGTTAGGGCAGTGCCTTGTGTTCGTGGCGGTCATTTCGGAACTCTGGATAGATACTGTGTGGGGCTGATCTTGATGGCAGCCTGCTTTCATTTCAGAAGGAATGACAAACTGGAAGGGAAAACAATCTTGTTCAATTTACAAATCTCTACATCTGGATAAAATATGAGAAAGACATGGAATTATTGTTATTGATACTTTCCCCAACATACTTCTTTCCTCTACTGATATAAATCACAACTTATCCCTCTGTTGAATCTTCTAGTAACTTCAGTTAAAGAATTAGTCACTAAAGAAGAGGACACACACCTTACAGGACATCACACTGTTTTAACAATGCTCAGAATTATGGCTGTTCTGTGTTTTTTTTCTTCCTCAAGACAGGATTTCTCTGTAGCTTTGGAGCCTGTCCTGGAACTACAGACAGACTTTTCAAAACTTACTATTTAAGGAGCACACAGAATAAAACTAAATCTGAGAAATGATATTGGTATTTCAGTTAAGCTTTTAAATCCAAGTGTCTTAAGAAATGAACCAGACAAACAACAGTAATTAGGCAGGCGGATGGCACTGGATTCTGTTGCCTGGGCTGGGTGCGAGAGCACACACCTGCAATCCCAGCATCCAGGAGACAGAGATGGAGAACAAGCTAAGACAATGGTCAAACTTACTGAGATAATTCTCAGGGGTGAACTAAATCTAGTCTTGGAGAGTTCATATCAAAGTGTGCAAAGTGGTTTCTGGGTACTAACAATACCCAGAAAATAAAATGATCATTATTTAGTTCTGTCTGAAACACAGTCATAGAACATGTTTATGCTAAATTGAAAGGATTTTCATTTATGACAGGAAATGTGGAATACTATTTGTACAGTTTTTTAAAAGAGGCTATAGTACATACTCCATCAACAACAGATCTTGCAATAAATTTTCAGTTATGTTCAGGACTTTATTAATTAAACTTTTAATCTTTTCCCTTTAAAAACCTAAGAGTGTGCACAGCTCAAACTAGAAGTTACTCATCCACAATAAAAAGCCATTTCTGTGTGAACTTTGGATATAAATAAAGGGAATAATATGAACAAATACAACCCAGACGATTTGAAAATTCTGTTGCATATTTAACCTCTTTTAGAAGAAAAAATATATAAACCCTGTAGCAGGACTAAAGGAACTAAAGATTTTTAAAGAGCTTTCTTGTAGCATTTATTATGTATTTATTTACTTATTTAGATTTAGTGTCACAGGGAGTGTGGAAGCCAGAGGACATCTTGCAGGAGTCCATTTTTCTTCCATACATGGGGCCCAGAGATTGAGCTCAAGCCATAAGGCTTGGCTACAAGCACCTTTCTCTGCTGAGCCATCCCACTAAACATTTACATTTTACTGCTCTGTCTTACTTTCAATGAACAGAAGTTAGAGAAAAAATAAAATCATAAATATAAAAATGAGGGAAATGCAGTCTTTTAGATTTTCTCTGTGAGTCAAAATTCAATTTTTAATTTCAACATAAAAATTAAGATTATAGGCCGGGCGATGGTGGCGCATGCCTTTAATCCCAGCCCTCGGAAGGCAGAGGCAGGCGGATCTCTGTGAGTTCGAGACTAGCCTGGTCTACAAAGCTAGTTCCAGGACAGGCTCCAAAGCCACAGAGAAACCCTGTCTCGAAAAAACAAAAAAAAAAATTAAGATTATAATTAACTTTATTCATATCTGAACATCATGCTGTATCTTTGGTATTATAATACTGTCAGTTTTTTTTCTATAAAAACAGTTTTGCTCTCAGGTAGATGTAATGGCACATGCCTTCAACTCCAGCATTTAGCAGGCAAAGGTAGGTTGATGGGTCTGTATGAGTTCCAGGCCAGCCCGGTTTACTTAGTGAGATTCAGGACAGCCAGAGCTACATAGTGAGATTCTGTCTGTCTTCTGTCTGTACCAGGACAGCCAACCCTGTCTGTCTGTCTCTGTCTCTGTCTCTGTCTCTGTCTCTGACTCTCTCTCTCTCTCTCTCTCTCTCTCTCTCTCTCTCTCTCTCTCTCGCACACAAACACACAAAGGAAAAAAAGTGTTGTTCTTGCAGCCACTTGTTTATACAATACCTTTAGCATTAAGCCATCAACTCGAATATCAACGTGCTCATCCGATTTTGAATTGTCATTCAGCTTGTACACAGCCATGAACTGATTAAGACTCTGTTTTAAGTCTAGTAGAAACTGATTTAACCACAGAATGCTTCTTTCATCTACAGTAAACTGTAGAGCATTTAGCTGACTATATAGGTTGGGTGATGGAACTGTGGAGAAAAAAAAATTTAAGCACCATTAATGAACATATAGTTATATTTCCCAAGAAAAGCTATTCTTAACAGGTTGCATTCTTTCTTAATAAATATCATATATGAAGTTAGATAGATATGTGACTAACAGCATATATAGACACGACATTTTTCAGTGCTTCATTAACTGAAAAATACAGTTCAATATAAAATGAAATGTGTGAACAGGAAGTACTGTCAGATTCACATAGCCCTTTAAAAACACTGTGTCAAAGTCATGACCCGTGTGACCTGCCACAGTGTCTTTACTGCCTGCATCGCACTAAGCATCCTCTAACTGCCAGTTTCATGAGACAGCAACCACCCAAGAAGCACAGCAACTCATTCCTCTTTAGTAAAGTCCTGGAACAGGGCTTCGGGCAAAGCAGCAACTCAATAATCGGCTAATTTACACTCAATTTGTTCCCAGTAAATGAATGCTGATAATTAGAGGGTATATCACTTCTGAAACTACAAGCATATTAATCATAAAAGCTACAGGCTCCAGAACAGCTCAATAAGGTCTTTGTTCTATATGACTATAAATCCTGAGAGAGGACCCCAACTTTCCCAGTAACACATGACACACCAAGTGAGGCTCCCCAGTTTCTGGTAACTATGCTTCACAGTTACGGTAGCTATAACTAATAGCTCAACAATTGAACTATTCTTTCAATTTACTGATACTACCTCCTACAGAACCAACTCGAGTTCCTAGCTGAATGTATTGAGGGAGAGAGATAATACATGTGTAGAATTTCAGATCAAATTAAAAAAAAAAAAAAGAAAGAAATCCCAACCTGTAGAAAACCAAAAGAAAGAATATTCCACCAATGTGCATTTGATTTGAAGGGCTTGCATTCATCTCTTCACTCAATTTACAAAAGCAAAAAACATCCACTGAAGGTCTATATTTTATGCATTATGCTAGGGACAAAAAAAATAAGAGAAATAAAGCATGGTCCAATTCCATTAAAATTTCTATATGGCAGATAAAATGAAATGAAAAGAGTGACTCAAGCCTCTCAGAGACCAGCTGTGATGCCGAGGTGTCTGCCTTCAGTAATAAAAGAAAGAAGAGCACAGAGGAGAACGCTTCACTGTCCGGAAGGAAGGGAAATTTCTATTTTAAGACGGTGATGGCAGTAGCCATAGAGAAGACTAGAGAGCAAAGACTGTCCCCAAGCTGGGCACAGAGAGATGGAACACTGAGCAGCAGAGGGCTCTGTGTGGCATTTATAACAGGGTTTCCAGATGACCGTGTAGATCAAAGATATTACTGTGCTTATTTGCTGTTGTGGTGGACGTTTGTTTGTCTGGGGTTGGGGTGATGCTGAGGGCTGAAACCAAGCATTTCCAGTACCAAACGAGCATTCTGATACTAAGCTACATCTCAGCCCTAAAAACAAATCAAACTAGCTAGCAGAACCCTTTACTGGGCTCATCATATTAAGGAAAGGGGGCAGTATACAATTAAAATATGAAAAAGAGTCACATCTGTTAAAAACAAGATCAAGAATACTATACTTGTTTCTATGAGCCAAACTGCACACTCTACCCCATGCTCCAAAGTCCTTTTGTTAAAGTCTTTAGATTCAGGACCTCAGTGACTATTTGGAGATAGAGCTTCAGAAGAGGAAGCAAGGCAAGGAGAGTCCATGTGCGTGGCCCTTTTCCACTGTGGCTGATGCACAGTGGCACACACTTTTAGCCTGCACTTAGGAGGAAGAGACATGAAGCCAACCTGGTCAATATAGCAACTTCCAGGCCAGACAAAAAAGACTACAGAGAGAGAGATACTGTTTCAAAAGAAGAAGGAAGAGGAAGAGGAAGAGGAAGAGGAAGAGGAAGAGGAAGAGGAAGAAGAAGAAGAAGAAGAAGAAGAAGAAGAAGAAGAAGAAGAAGAAGAAGAAGAAGAAGAAGAAGAAGAGAGAAGGAGGAGGAGAAGGAGGAAGGAAGGAAGGAAGGAAGGAAGGAAGGAAGGAAGGAAGGAAGGAAGGAAGAAGTAGGGGAAGAAGAGGAGGAAGACGAAGAGGATGAAGAGTGCCCTAGGGAACAGGGCAATACTACAGGAGGAAGCAGTGGGTAGACCATGCTTGGGTTTCAGCTGTGCCATTTCAGTACTCAGAAGACACTGAGGACATGTTCCAACCCTACCTACTGAGTCAGAAGAACAACCAAGGGAAACAAGGAGTGAGTACACACACAGAGAAAATGTTGGAAAACAGAAAACCAAGGATTAGACGTCATCAGTTTGGAACAAACAAGGAAAAGTATGATAAAATATGTGGACATTTCTCTAAAGTGGTTTCTAGAATGCCTTATTTTATAAAAAAAAAAAAAAAAAAGCAAACCAATTTCAGGAACATCAAAAATTCCTGTTGAAATGAAAAGCCTACATTCAAAAGTCCACACTGGGCTGGGGAGATGGCTCAAACTGCTCCTGCAGAGGGCCTGGGTCTGATTCCCAGCTTCCATGTGGCAGCTCACAACCATCTGTAACTCCAGTTCCAGGAGATCTGACACTCTTCTGGGTTCCTCACATTCTACATGCACAGATATATGTGCAGGTAAGACATCCATGTACACAAAGTAATAATTTGTAAATAATTAAACCATCATTAAAGAAGCAGGCAAAGTATTGCAAGGATGAAGACTAGGGTCTGCAGGACCCATGCAACAGAAGCCAGGCCTGCCCACCTGTGACCCCAGGACAGGGAGGTAAAGACACAGGAGCCCGTGGGGTGGCTCAGCCAGCTGCCTAACATACTTGGAGCCCAGCCAGGGAGACATCCTGCCTCTAAAAGCAAAGCGGGTTGAGCATGGTGCCGCACACCTTTAGTCTCCAGGAGGGAGAAACACACAGATCTTTGGTTCAAGGCCAGCCTGATCTACACAGCAAGGCTACCAGGTCAGCCAGGGCCACAGAGTGTGATCCGGTCTAAAAAAGTCAAAGCAAAAACCAAATAAGCAAAAACAAAGTGGACAGTGCATAAGAAAAATGACACCTGAAGTTGGTGTCTGACCTCCACACACATACATCTGTGTACCTAAAGACACACACGCACACACACACACTGTGTGTGTGAAGATCACAAGTCAAAGGAAGACTTTAATTTGAAGACTTATGGTGAAATGAAACAAAAGTGCATCACTTTAATATTCAAATAAACAAATATATAGTCATTTTAACTTGAGGAAGCCAAAATAGCTTACAAGAGTCAAGACAAATTCTTTATAGCTAAAAAGAAAACCATGACTACTCATTTTTAGTAAACCAGAGTTTATAATTCCAACTTGCCAATGGAATTTTACAAAAGAAAAAGATGACAATTTTCTTCAATAACATTCATTCATATTTCATTTAACAAGGAGTTAGTAAACACAAAAAAGCGGGCTAAAAGCACACAGAATTAGTCATAAATGCCACAAGATTCCTGCCATCAAAGATGCCACAATAGCAAGGAAAAAGGACATATGAACAACTGTTGACAATGTGCACAGATCTAGAATAAAGGTATGTCCTAAACACAGAGACAAGAGTCAATTTTCCTGTCTAAATTATTAAAACCCAAAATGTTCATCCAAAAAGTCAGTAATAAACAAACAATAACAAAGTAAACTCTCTTACTTGGAAAGTCTTTCCCATCTGGATAGTAATATTCTGTGAACTCTATATAGACAGCTGACATTTCTTGTGGAAGATACAGGGATTTTTTGTTGCAGGAAATCATACTTTTGGGGGAAGAGCGACATTGTTCTGCTGTAGAGACCTGAGAAAACAAGTGTGCGTAGATTATACAGAATAAAGCCCTTTCCAAAGACGTTTTACAATGTGCATACACATCACTTTCATCTTGAAATCTCGTCTGGGCTCGTGGGTAAATGTCCTTGCTGCAGAGCCTGAAAGCCACCAGGTAAAGAGAACTGAGTCCTCCAAGTTGTCCTCTCACGTCTATACATGTGCTGTGCCGTGTGCAGGTGACACACTACACACATAAAGGAATGTCCAAAAATAACATCCAAAATGAAATATCCACCAGTCACTCGGAAAACTCTAGAACCAGCTTAAATTTTTATCTATTAAAAACTTAACTACACAGAGAAACCCTGTTCTGGAAAAAAAAAAAAAAAGGAAAAAGCTTCACTTTGTACACCATCTTCAATGAACTTACTATTTTGAGCCTTAAAAATGACAGAAAAACAGCAATAATCATATTTTATTAGTTAATATAGAGAAATGAGTGGCAGATTGAAGACACAGAGTGGAATCAAGGCCAGAATATTTTCCCAGGATGTTCTCTATAATTCGCCATAGATTCTCTATTATATTATTTCAGCATTTTAGAGTTTGCAATACAGAAAAAAAATCCACAGATAGAGGTGATATAGTCGCCCAATGTGTATGTATTTAATGTCAATGAATTATAATTTAAAATAATTATAGTGAGAGCTGAAGAGATGGCTTGGCGGTTAAGAGCATTGGCTATTCTACCAAATGTCCTGAGTTCAATTCCCAGCAACCACATGGTGGCTTACAACCACCTGTAATGAGATCTGGTGAACTCTTCTGGTCTGTAGGCATGCATGCAGATAGAACACTGTATACATAACAAATAAATACATTTTAAAAATAATATTATTATTATAATGAGTTGGGTGGTGGTGGTGGTGGTGCATGCCTTTAATCCCAGCGCTAGGGAGACTGAGGAAGACGAATACCTGAGTTTGAGGCCGGCCTGGTTTACAAGTTAGTTCCAGAACAGCCAGGGCTAGTCAGAGACACCCTGTCTTGAAAAACGAAAATCAAATCAAAAAAATTTTTTAATGGGAAAATGTGTCAATTTTACAGAAATAATTGATGCAAACAAAATATAACTCTAAATAGTTCAGTCAAATCATTTGATTCCTCAACTATTTCCAAGATGACTACTGTTTCAAGGTCCTGGATAGATGGTTCACTCTCTACTAATGACTCATTTGTAATTACATCAAAGAAATGTACACCTTGGGGATATATATAAAAAATCCAGAGTTCAGTCTTCAGCACTGTACAGTCCTGGCATGGTGGCGCATACCTGCAGTCCCAGGACTCTAGAAGGTAGAGCCTGAGAAAAAGGGAGTTCAAGGTCAACCTTTGCTACTCAGCAAAGCCCAACAGAGCACACTAACTCTCAGACAATAACGTCTATCAATTTACTAAAGCTAAAACATTAGGTTCGGACATTGTTGAACTGTTTCATTTGTTCAACAAATGTGCATATTTCTCTTTCCTTTATTATTGTTATTATTATTACTACATTTGTGTGTGTATGTATTTAAGTGCATACATGCCACGACATACATGTGGCAGTAAGAGGGCAACTTTAGGGAGTCAGTTCTCTTATCCTATCATGTGGGTCTCAGGGATAAAACCCAGGCAAACGCCCGCCATGGCTGAGCCATCTTGCCAGCTCCACATGTATCTATGGCCCGTATGGAGTATTAAGAGAGTATACTCTTTTGACAATGTTTCTTCTTAAAATAATCAAACTTTCTGGTTACACGTAACATAAACATGAGACAGTTTACATATATATAATTTAAAAGCTCTCCTGCACATACAGAAGCAACCCCTTCTCTATTATGTCACCATAATAAACAAAAGCATATTTTTAATTGTAAACATTACTAAAGTTAAGATGAAATATCACTATTTTCTGCCACTTTTTATATTTGTGGTTCTTATGCTGTTTCTGGCTGCAGAGTTTCTTCACTACACTAACTACAAACCATCTGAGATTATGAGTGATCACTCTCCCTCCTTTCTCTATGATTTTGTTTAAATGTTAGCACTGAAAGTTTACTTTAAAGCTAGGTGTGTAACCCCAGCACTCAGCATATAAAGGCAGGAGTAGAAATAGCTCAAGGTCAGCCTCAGCTACATAGGGAACTCAAAGTCAGCCTATGCTACATGAGAGCCTGTTGCAAAGGAAAAAAATAAAACAATAACAAATAAGCTGCATTATAAATAGTTTGTACAGAAAGTTATTGCACAATGAAAAAATAGTCAGGGCCTTAAGAACACTTAAATGAAAACTTTTCAGATAAGAAATGAACTTACCACAATAAATGAAGGAAATTTATAAATAATTTTAAGAGCCTAAGTGTTTTAGAACCTTGTTGCCCTTAGATTCTGCTATTAGGCTATGGTACACGGCTACACCTTGAGTAAAACAGTCTATAAAGGTCGATTCACAGCACCGCTTCTAAAAGCAAAAAGGCATTTCAGGTTCTTCCACACAGAACTGCACTGGTCTCCATGAAGAACTCTGGGCTTCGCTAGTGCTTGCAGAGAGAACCACAAACTATAATTTCCTACTCACAAAGCCAACTGATGGATGTACGCAAACCAGGAGACAGCAGGTTGGGCTGGTCACACTTGATGGTCCTGTTTGTGGTGAGAGGTCAGGAAGGTGCTGGGTCACCTCCACCAGTCTACTCCAATGAGCTCAACCACAAAGGCAATACTTGATGTCTGCTGTTCACCTGCTCCATGGGGCAAGGGAGGGGCCTAGAGCCCTCTGAAAGCTAAGGAAGCTCTCTACCACGGAGCTACAGCAACAGCCTGAATTTTACATCCAGACTGCGCCCTGTGCACTACTTCCATGGCAGGCTCTACTCTGTGTCCTCTCTTCTCATACTCGAAGTGAGTACTCCAGCGAGCTCTGTGACAACCTGCACCACTGTTCCCCTGACTTTACAGCTTGTCTAATTCAAGACAATCACGCAAATATAAATCAGTAGACTGATATTTTTTACCCCATGTAATTTACATTTCATAAAATTAGTCTAGAGCTTTAAAGATAAATGGTGGGATTACTTAGCTGGGTTGCCTGTGGTGAGATCTAACACATACCTGGTATATATTGAAATCTGCAAGTCTAACCACGACGGAGCTAGACATCAGCTTTGCTGTGGATGGCTGCGGTAACACTGAGGGTGCTTTAGGAGTTCCTTTCGGCGTGGACTCTTTCTCTGTGAGAAACAAAAGCCCTTTCAACCCACTGTGAAAACACTTTTCCCGGCTACTCTTCTGCTGTAGAGAAAGCTACTACAACAGATGGATGCTAAGTTTCTCAAACAAGGTAATACTTAAGGATAAAAGTATGCTGTTGTAATGACTATTTTTTCAAAACAAGAACCATTTTTAATTATATTTTAAGTCACTCTCTCACAAGGTTAAAAGTGAAAAATTAATGAGCCACTTAAGAATCTAAATATTCTAAGAAGATATTACTATTATCGGTTATGCTAATCTGAGAAGCGCTGAGGCCCAGGGAGCTGACTCAGCAGCTAAGACCTCATGGTTCTTGCAAAGGACCTAGTTTGCTTCCCAGGACCCATGGCAGGCAGCTCACAACTGCCTGTAACTTCACCTCCAGGGGATCCCATGCCTTCTTCTGTCTCCGCAGGCATTGTACTAATGTGCATGAACCCATACGCAAACATGTATGCATATGCGTTATTAAGAATAAAACGATTGGAGCTGGAGAGATGGCTCAATGGTTAAGAGCATGGGCTGCTCTTCCAGAGGACCTGGGTTCAATTCCCAGCACCCACATGGCAGCTCACAGCTGCCTGTAAATCCAGTTTCAGGAGATCTGATGCCTTCACACCAATGCAATATGAAATAAAGTTAAATAAATTTAAACAAACAACACCCCCTTAAACCACAAACAAACAACAATAATAAACAAAAATTAAATAAACCAAAGGCAATGTGACAAATGAAAATTACTATTTAAAAAAAGAATAAAACCATTTAAAAGTGTGTCAGTCTATATAACTATTAGTCAACATCTTTAGAACTTAAATAATGCTTAGAAATAATATTTATAAAATATCTTCTCACTCTCGCCTCATCCCTTCCCCTTGTTTGAATATCAGGGGTGTCAGTAGGAGAAATACCTGTTTGCGTGTTCTGGGGAGAGCCGTGTGTTGGGGACTTAGGTGGTGAACCTACATTATGATCCTTCATGGCCTGCTTAAGCATTTCAACATTGCACTCAAATTCATGCAACAACTCATTAGCCCATCCATTCTTTGTTTTGGTTGCATCACTAAAATACATCCAATGATTACAACTATCTCCTGTAAAATAAATGAGACAACTTTATTGCATGCATGATTTTTCATTCCATTACAACAAAGGCTTTTTATAAAACTTAATCATTCTCTCAAGAGAATCAGTTTTGTCCTATTTTGAGAGAGGGTCTTGATTGCAGGAGAGCTAACCATATATTTATGGTCTTTAATCTTCTCTAACAAAACAAGAGCAAGGCACAGGAAAAGAGTATCAAAAGCAAATAATCTAGATGACTTTCTATCTAGAACCTACACCTGGTGAAACGATGCTCAATTCAAAGCTACAGGTGCGGGCAATTTTCACAGATGCTCAACTACCTGGCAAACAGCTATGTAGAGAATCTCAGAAAAATACCAAGGAGAAAACCTTCCACCCTCTGCACCCCCTGGTGCTGGACTCGCACGCCTGTGACGGCACAGCGAGCAGCTGAAAGGTTCTGTCCCTTCCCAACTGGGCCAGGCCCAGAGACACAGCCCCACAAAACCCCGGGACAAACAGTAGTTTCTAACTCTGTCTGTGCCCACAGAGAGGAGACAGGCACTGAATGGGGGAACCTGAACATAACAGTCTTATGACTTTTTAAAAGTCCTGGAAATTTTATTTTATTTTGTTTTTGGTTTTTTCTTATAAGCGTAAATTACAAAACAAAAAGTCATATACTACCAAAATTCAGAGATTGGTGTGACGGTCAAATTATTGAATTTGGCAATAAAATAAAATATCCTATTTTGCTTTTGTTATTTGAAAGAAATGAACATATCAATGCTTGGTGATTAAAGAGCCTCATAAATCTTATTTTCTGATAAATTTAATATATATATAAAAGTAAAAAAGTTCCAATATCATTTAAAAATTTAAACTGGTGACTAATGATTTGCCACAAATAACAAAATAATACAAATACATGTTGCTACAGTCAAAATTTTTATGTTTTAAAACATGAATTTAGTATTTTTTTTTAGATAATTTTAATTCTCTCTTCTCCCTCCCTCTTCCTCCCCACCCCTTCTCTGCGATGCTGTGGCTCAAACCTACAGCCTCAAACATGCTATCCAAGTTCTCAGCCAACTAGTGCTGCCTGAGCCCAAACTGGTTCAATCTCTAAAAATTTCAGTTTCTAATAATCTACATGAACCTCAATATATTTTGGAGACAATTCTATATTCTTGATAAAATGCTGTCATAGGAAAAATAGTAGCAATATCTTGATCTCTTTTATTCTTAATAAGTTAAATAAACATTTTTTTTTTAGAAAAATGGCTTCGTCGTTTTAAAAGCATGATTTGCATCTTTGGAATAATTATTATACACACCTGCTTTATGATATGGATAATAGTCTATGGTCAGCTGTGTGAAAGAGAGCTGCATAGCGCCTCCACTGATGCGTCTGTTAGACTCTGGGAAGAGAAGGAGAATTGAGGAAGGAAGAGAGGGAGAGAAACACTAAGCAAATATTTGAAACACTGAATTTACCATTAAAAAGCATTACAAAACTCAAATTGTGAGTAGCAATAGCAAGTACACCCACCCAATCTAATTGATTAACTCTGGTTTACATCAACTAGTGCAACTTGTAGCATAGCAACACAGTCCTCATCTGAAGCCCTTGAAGCCAGCCCATGGGATGGCTAAGCAGGCTAAAACACTTGTCAGCAAGCTGGACGACCCGAGTTCAGCTCCCAGCTCTCACAGTGGACAGATTCCCAAACGCTGCCCTCTGACCTCCATGTGTTTGGAGCTAGCTGTTTCGGTACTCAGAACTTTTGCTGGCTTTGGTCATTTGAAAGCACATCTGGATACTCCCTGAGGTAGAGATATGGTATGTAGAAAGCACATCTGGATACTCCCTGAGGTAGAGATATGGTATGTAGAAAGCACATCTGGATACTCCCTGAGGTAGAGATATGGTATGCAGAAAGCACATCTGGATACTTCCTGAGGTAGCTCTCAGTAGTAAATAGCATGCTGCAGAAAATGTGCCAAATGGGTGCAATAAACATGATGAGAAAGGCATCTTGGTTAGTTTCAGCAGCAGATGAGATTTCTGCAAACTGATGAGTATTTCGGAGTCTTTAGGATTTCACAACAGAGAAGTCACTGCAGAACTCCACAGTGTGGGAGACATCACCCAGCGTACTTATGAGGGAATAGTATGTTTTATGCAGAATGCAAGCTTAGAAAACACTAAGAAAATGCTCAGTTTTCCCATCTCATTTAGTCACTATGCTTTAAAGTTTTTTTTTTCTTTTCAGTCACTGAAGCAGAAAATGACAACTATAAACCAAAAGACACAAAGTGGCCAAAGAAACAACAGCAAATTCCTTTACTCGCCCAAATCTGCTCTGCTCTCCATTCCCACCCCCCGCCCCCACTTTTTGGCAGCCCTGGGGACTGACTGAACCTAAGGGCCTCTCACATGACATACAAGTGCGCTATCACAGAGAAATTCCTCCAGTCTTAAAGAACGTTGAGAGAAGGTCTAATTAAGTTGACCTACACTGGCTTTGAATTTGCCCACAATTCGCCTTGACTTTGTGATCCTCCTGCCTTAAGGGTCCAGTGGCTGGGATTATAAGCCTGTACACTAAGTCAGCTTCCTCTACCCTTCTACTTGTTAGCCAATTCTTCCCAATTTCTCTGATGACTGTACAATAATTTCTTCTCCTAAGTACCTAGAATACTCTCTCAGCTTTAAAAACAATAAAATCCAAAGGATATTCTGATTCAGGCCTGAAGAACTCAGGTCAAATATCTCGACTTTTAAGGGATCTTCACTTTGTTCTAACACTCACCAAAATGATACAAACACTGTCCCTGAGGTAAGCCGGCCTGCTGAACAATCCCATCACTAATGGGCCACTGACACTGTGACAGAGAAGCAGAAACACTGAGCACTCAAAGCCAGGAACCTGGATTTTCAAAATGGCAGGAGCAGCTCCCTGCCTGCCCTATCACCCTAGTCTACTCAATAAACATAGGACAGACTAAAACAAGCATCAGGGTCCTCATGGAAGGCTGGGGATACAGGGCAGGGGAAACAGTGTTAGGGAGCCACCCAGTTGTCTTTATGTCTACAACGAACACAGGTTTGGGGTCAGAGAGATGGCTCAGAGGTTAAGAGCACTCACTGCTCTCACAGAGGACCTGAGTTCAATTCCCAGTACCCACACAGCAGCTCACAACCATTTGTAATTCTAGTTCCACAGGATCCATATCCTCTCCTGGCCTCCAGAAGGACTGGGCACAAACCAGTGCACAGACACACTTGCAAGCAAAATACCAATACAGCACAGGTTCAGAGATAGGTGAATTCATTACCAAGCTTACCACATGTGCATACTTATGAATGACCACAGGACAAAATGCATAATCTCAAAAGACAATTCTAAGTTATTTTATTCAAGGATGTCATTTATTCAGTCTTCGTTATGGTTGCTGTTTTCAGACAGGGTCTCATTATGTAGTCCTAACAGGCTGGCCTCAAATTCACAGAGATCTGCTTGTCTCTGCCTCTTGAGTACGAGAATTAAAAGTATGCACCACCACGTTGCCCACTCTTAGATTTTCAAACCAAATTTCACTGCTAGCATTGAAAGCCAACAATCAATTAAAAAGGATTAAGTACTAAAGCCAAATCAAACTTCAGACCAAAAAAAAAAAAAAACGCTTCAAATGTTTCATTTATATAGCAATCTGAAGGATGATATTTTAATAGATGCTACATATAGTAAACAATATAGTTTTGTAGTCAATTTGTAGAAGAGTCAAATAGTTTAACGTAAGATTACCTTTTTCTTTTGCGTGAATATCATCACAGATATGCAGATCTAGATGAGAAATCACTAGATGATGGGATGTTTCCTTAACATCAAAGTCATTGAAGAATTTTACAATTGCATCGTTTAGATCGGGAGCATTGGCAGCCTGTGGGGTCTTCACGTGCTGGGTAGATGAGGCTACAGTAGAGCTCTAAAGATTCCAAACCACATTATCACTGCCCGGTCACATCCTTGAATGTCACACATAAGCAAACCTGAGTATTTCCAGTAATAAACTCATGAAAAATGAGTATAATTCAGTGGATTCTGTATCAGTAACCCTGCTGCCTTAAAATACCTTTTGAATTATATAAAAATTAGATTAAACAACCAGAGAACTAGACACAATCTGACCGGAAGCCCAACACATTTCAGTAAATATCTGCACACACATTCTTAGTGTTCCTTTCCTTACCTCCTCCGCCAAAGCTGCTTCCTCCTCCACATTTTTTTTCATTGCTAACAAAACTACATCTTATCATTCTTAAGTCCTTAGCTTCCTTATCCGTAACTTCTGGAAGATGTAGGTATTGCTTTCCAAGCTGGCTTGATATGACTTTCAAGTCTGATGTGGGAATACCCTCTGTATGCTATGAATATGCTTTATTATTATTAGTTAATAAAAAAAAGTTGCATTGGCCTATGGCAGGGCAGAATATAGCAAGGAGGGAATTCCAAACAGAGATAAAGGAGAAAAGAAGGTGGAGTCAGAGAGAAACCATGTAGCTGCTGAAGGAGAAAGATGTCAGAACCTTACCAGTAAACCACAGTCTCATGGCAATACACAGATTACTAGAAATGAGTTAATTTAAGATGAAAGAGCTAGCTAGAAACACCAACAGCCAGTGTTGTTATTTAATATCGTTTCTGTGTGATTATTCGGGTCTGGGCAGTCAGGAAATGAAAGTATATTCTCTGTTTACACAAGCCATTTTTCCTTTTTAAAAAATATTTATTTATTATGTATACAATAGTCTGTCTATGTGTATGTCTACAGGCCAGAAGAGGGCACCAGACCTCATTACAGATGGTTGTGAGCCACCATGTGGTTGCTGGGAATTGAACTCAGGACCTTTGGAAGAGCAGGCAATGCTCTTAACCACTGAGCCATCTCTCCAGCCCCCATACAAGCCATTTTTTAAAACTCGTGGACACACTTCCTCCAGACTTGCTCCATTCTGTGTCCTCCTCTTCAGCTCATCCTCCATGATGCTGGCATATATCTGCTATATCCCTACTAGTGCCAGATACCAACAAGTCCAAGGTCCTCTTGTCTACCAACTGCAGTTCTGCTGCAGCTCAGGAGGCTGCTCCTAAACTTAAAATTAGGCTGCCAGGACAAGTCATGGTGATACCCACCTCCTAGCACTCAGAAGGCAGAGGCAGGCTATATAAGTTTGAGGCCAGCCTAGTCTACAAAGTATGTTCCAAGCCAGCCAAGGTTACATATTAAGATCCTATCTCAAAACAAAACAAAGCAAAACAATAAAAAGTAAAAATAAATAAATTGAGCTCCGCCAGGGAACTGAGAAAGCGCCACTTGTTTAATCACTACAAAGCCAGCAGAATGCGGGAAGCCTCATCGCCAACGTGGTAGGCACCTATTGGTTTTCCTGGCTGTACGTTCTATAAAACTTTGTTCACACCAACAGGCAGAGTGGATGAGGGGAATTTGTTTTTTAAATGGAATTTAGTACTTTCCACTCCAAGTTACAAGCTAGGATTCCAATGTGCTTTACCATATGAAATTACTTCCAATAACCCAATCCTATTACAGTTTATCCTAAGGTATATTAGCTCCGCCTTCAAATGTATTCAAAACAAAATAGTGGAAGTCACTTGTCAACTTAGTCATGAGAATCATTCATTTCTGGTAGCAAGTACTTCAAATTTCCTGTCATGTTCCCAGAAGTATTTGTTCTTCCTGGACAAATCCATCAGACTGGAGATTTCTAAGAGGGCGCCTTCCACTTCTTAAGGAGGGTAAATGGAATTCTGGCATGGGTGAACACGTGTTAAACATCCAAAACAAGCGTATTCTCAGGCAGTCAGAAGAAATAAAGAACACATGAAGGTAGAAGGGGTGGAACTCAATTTCCTTACAATAAAAATCTCGGAGCCAGAGTGCAGGGTATGTGTCCTGTGTGAATACAGCTCTCTGCGTGTCCGTGTTCGTGGAGGTCAGAGGACGACCTCACCTTCCACCTAATTTAAGAAAAGATCTCTCCATAACTAAGCAAGCTGACTCACAAGCTTCCTGTCTCCACTTCCATCTTGCCATAGGCATACTCTTGTCCCAGGAGCACTGCAGTGCTCAAGAGATGGTTACATTACATGGCCGCTGTTGGTCCTAGGGACACAAACTTGGACCCTAATGATGATTCAGTAAGCACTTTCCCCACTGAGCCATCTCCCTAGCTTCATTTTCAGACATAATCCCACTATATTCCTTATTAAACCTCTACAAACCCTAGCAGGGGTCAGTTTGAAACATCTGTGCTCCTTTCCCTCCTCCACACCCTTCTCTTGTGTTCTTCCCTTTAGCACATATGAACACCTCAAGCTGTTTACATTTGACTCCTAACACTGAGCTTCTTGAAGGCAGGGTCAAACATTTGTTTTCCCACTAACGCAGGAACCTATGTAGTCTTGTAAGCAGGTAGGCAGTGAACAATGCCACTGTCAACAGCACTGGAAGCCTACAATGCAGTCACTTCCACATACCAAGCTCCACCATCAATAAGCTAAGACTGCTGACAGATATTAATGCATTGAAAAGCTTTATGGAAACATGACTTTAAAACATCTCATGAAATTTTACAAAGGAAGTTGTGAAACTTATTTCTACTTTTAATAAAATAATCAAATATACAATCAAACAATCAAAATAATCAAAAATTTTACATGTCCCTTCTACAAAGATGTTTATGTATTAGCAATTAGAATTTAATATTGGGAAAGACTGAAAAAATGCTTTTACCATTCAGATAAATTAATGCTTCTGATTTCCTATCCTCAATCCACCACCAGCCATCAGAGAATTCTAAAAGGAGTTCTGTTTTCAACTTTAGTGTCTCCAAACACTTCTAGCTATCAATGCAGTCATCCTTTAATGCCTTCTCTTATAATATCCAGGATTTATTTCTATTTCCCTCTACCTCAAAAAATTCAAACTTTTTCCTGAAAAGGATCATTGGGCTAGGAGATGACTGGTGCACCAGGGCACTCACTGTACGAGCACGAAGACTTGAGTTCAAGTCTCCAGTGCTAATGTGGGATTCCCCTCCGTGAATATCATTGGTTAATAAAGCAGAAGAGAGGTAGGCAGGGAAAACTAAACTGAATGCTGGGAGAAAAGAGGCGGAGTCAGGGAGAAGCCAGAGAGCAGCCACCAGAGACAGACACACTGGAAACTTGCTGGTAAACCACGAGCCTCATAAATAAAATATAAAATACAGGAAATGGGTTAAATTAAGATGTAAAAACTAGCCAATAAGAAGTTAGAACTAGCAGGCCAAGCAGTGATTTAATACAATTTCTGTGTGGTTATTTCAAGAGTCTGGGCAGCCAGGAAATGAACAAGCAGCTTCCTAAAACACAGTACTCACGGAAAAAGTGGAACACTGCCAACCACAACCCCAGCACTGGGAGAAGAGGAGAGAGGATTACTGGGGCTGGATGCAATTCCAGCAGCAAGTTCAGTGAGTGACAGAATTGCAAGGAAATAAGGTGCAGGGAGATGAAGCAGGTCTCAATAAACTCCTGTGTCCTTCATGCTCACATGGGCATGCACGCACAATCATTTGCCATCAAATACTTCTACATTGTCAAGACTCAATATACTCCTGAGTCCTCCATGCTTGCATGAGCATGCACAGACAAGCATTATGCCATCAAATGCTTCTATACTGCCAATCATTCTATACCCTGCACAAAGAGCACCAAACAAAACAAGCACTAGACACACAGTAATATCATGTATAACATTACACTGTAACGGTTTAGATAAAGAAGAAACTTGGTTTGGGTGATACAATATCATATAAAGGAAATACCAATTCACCAATCTGTTTAAACTAAGTTACATATTGTCTTTTTTCTGTGAATTTGTAGCATACCTGTGCAGGTTCAGGAGCCATACTCTTCCTTTGTTCTGTTGACTTTTCTATTGCTTCACTAAGAGACTTTGCATACTGCACCATAGCCTTCAACTGGGAATCCGTTAAAACCCATAACAAATCATCCAGTATTAGAACTAACTTTGTTGCAATGACATTGCAGTCCTTTAACTGTAATAAAAATTATTGCAAAAATTAATCCAAGAATAAAACTTACAACACACTTATTTATTAAAAGCATAAAGCTTTTTAATGGTATTAATGTGGATATGGATACTGTCTTAATTTAATTAAGTTCTTAAGCCTTCAAGATAGCTCAGCAGGCAATCACTTGCAAAGCCTAAAGACCTGAGTTCAAACCTCAGAACCTACATAGTGAGAAGAGATTCCTAAAACACCCTCTAACCTCCATACATAGCATGCCATACGTCCTTCCAACGAGATAAGGAATAATGAAAATGTAACGAATATTTATGGAGTTCCTGTAAGAGAGAAGGACTATTTCCCTAAGCTCGGATGATAGTGCTAAAAGACCGTCAAGTCCCTGAAGGACAAATTATATAACATGTATGCAATTTCTATGTGCAGGTGACAGATCCTCATCACTTCCATTAACTGAACTCGTCCTACCTCGGGAAGTGGAATTACAATTCATCAACTACCAAAAGTCATTTCCCCCACACTTGGCATTTCAGGGAATCTGTTAAGCTCAGAGAAGATTCCCTTCCAGATTCCCACAATTATTTTGCCAATACACCAGTGACACAAAGCACACAGAAGGCTGCGGGTCTCTCACCAGGCCTCTTGTTCAAACTGTCAACCTCCTCATTAAATTTCATCACCAATCCCAGTGAACTCTCAAGCTCCAATACTCTTAATGCTAGTTTCTTCATTTATGTACATTACCGGCAACATCTTTTGTTGTCTGTTTGAGACAGGGTCTCAACGTGACTGGAACTGGAACTCTGCCTTCCAAGTGTTGGTCTAAAGGTGTGTGCTGCCACATTTGCCCCATGATTTTAAGATTTTAAGCAAAATCTTAAAAACTTACTAACAGTTAAGTGTTGGCTATCAATAATTTAAAAAAAAAAAAACATTGTTGAACAAAACTCAGTAAGAGAAATTTCTTCTTCTTCCTCCTCAACTTCTTTTTTTTTTTTTTTTTCCTGATGGCATTTGAGGACTAAACTCAGGGCATTATTCATGCTAAGTAGGCATTCTACCACAAGTTACACTCCAGGCTGTGCAATGGAACTATAAGACAGTAAACATTCAACAAATATCTGAATAGAAGAAAGAAAGGGAGGGAAGGAGGGAGAGAGGGAGGGAGGAAGGGAGGGAGGGAAGAAAGAGGGAAGGAGAGAGAGAAAGAGGGAAGGAGGGAAGGAGGGAAGAAATCATGCTGGAGAGATTGTTAAGTGGTTAAGAGCACTGGCTGCTCTTCCAGAGGACCCAGGTTCAATCCCCAGCACCCACATTGCAGCTCACAAAATCTGACACCCTCACACAGATTTACATGCAAGCAAACACAATGCACATAAAATAAAAATAAACAAATGATTTTTAAAAATTAATAAAAAATCTATTCAATCTGCTAAGAATACAAACCTTGGAGCACTTAAATACTCATCTATGGGATAAGGGTGCTGTAACTACATGAGCTTCCCCCTCCACCTGCCAACACCGCTCACGGTGTCAGGGCCCCTGACACCCCTGCCTGTTCTAACACTACCACAGGGACCGAGATGACAACTGCACTTACTCTTCTTTTAAGCGTGACTCTGATTTTCGACTGGTTAGTTATTAACCGGACAGGAGCACACATAATTTCCAGATGTGAACTTTGGGTGGCATCTGCTTCAATTCGAATCATCTGCCAATTTATTTCTTTAAATGTCAGCACCTAAGGAGAAAACAGAGATTAGGAGTGTGCACTTGTGCAAAATGAGAAAGTAAACATTTATGAAAGCAAATAAAAAAGGTACCTTCTCAATTAATTTTTGTGACATTTGAAAAATACTTAACACTGCTTTTACACTTCATCAAATTCAATAACATACATTCAGAATTATACTCATCTGTTAAGACTCTTGGTACTCTCATTTGGGAAACAACATAAACAAGGAACATTAGAATCATGACTAAAGCAGTGGCTGAATAAAATTAAAGGGAGGGAAAGGCGCTTACTGTGAAATGCTGACCTGAGTTTGAACCCTGAAACCCACATAAATACAGGAGAGACGTGACTCCACAAAGTTGTTCTCTGACCTCCGCATGCATGCCACGGGGTATTCACGCAAACACAGAAAGACAAAGATGCACAGGCATAGATATACACCCATGCAGACACACATGCACACGCCAACACAAAATTTAATTAAAAAGTAGGACTCATTACTTCCATAAGGTGAAAGATGTATATAGTAACACATTAAAATACCAACATTTTATAATTAAATTCCTTAGGTTAATAGAAAAGCATACTTTTAAGTCTGGAAGAGAAAATCCACTAGAATGCAGTTCTGGGCAACCATAAATGCAATTATTTTATTTTAGTGTGTCTGTGTGTGTGTATGTGTGTTTGCATGCACATCTAAGTGTATGCATGTATGCATGTGTACCATATGTGCATGTGTCTACAGAAGTCAGAAAAGGGAGTCAGATGCCCTGGAACTGGAGTCACAGGGCTGTGAGTCTCCCAGTGCAGGTTCTGGGAACCAAGCTCGGGTCCACTGCAACAGCACCAAGTATTAGCTGCTGAGCCATCCCTACAGTTATTTTTTTCAATGGATTTTGTGTGTGTGTCTTTACATGTACATGTGTATGGTCACCCATGAGCCTCAGCAGGAAACAGCTCTCTCCATCCACCCTGTGGGTTCCAAGGATGTAATTTATGTTATCAAGCTTGGCAGCAAATACCTGTACCCACTGAGCCATCTTGCTGGCCACTGATATAATTCTTTTAAATGTCTCTGATTATTTATTCATTACGAAAAAAGCCTTCTACCTCTCCCCTCTGTGGATCTTGAACACGAGTGGCCCTCAAGTCTGAACGTTCCCAGTGTGCATTGACACTGTAGATTCGGAGCTGAGAAAGTTCAAAGGAGGCGTTGAAGGCTTTCGCTCCAATCTTGATGACAATAGAATTGACAGAAACAGTAATTCCCTCAACAACTTTTTCGGCAAAGCCATATTCACTGGAAAACAAAGCAAAAACAAAATAAAAAAAAATAAAACACCAAAAACGATTGCAGGTAGTTTCACACAACTCCACATATACAATACGCTAATATCTAACTCATATGTTTCCAAAGCAAAAAATGCTTCTTCCTTCCTTCCTTCCTTCCTTCCTTCCTTCCTTCCTTCCTTCCTTCCTTCCTTCCTACTTTTTTAGTTTTTCAAGACAGGGTTTCTGTGTAGCCCTGGCTGCCCTGGTATTCACTTTGTAGACCAGGCTAACCTCAAATGCACAGAGATCCGCCTGCCTCTGCCTCCCAAGTGCTGGTATTAAAGGGTAGACCACCATATCCAGGTATAAACTTTATAGTATATCCAAATGGATATAATTTACAAAGACATCATTTAACTTTTTGTTTTAGTTTTTAGACACAGGATTTCTCTGTGTAGTCCTGGATGTCCTGGAATTGGCTCTGGAAAACAGTCTGGCCTCAAACTCATAGAGATCGACCTGCTTCTGCCTCCCACATCATTTAACTTACAGGAACGACAAAAGTTCACTGATGCATAGAAAATGACACGCAGAAAAATAGTAATATTCCAAGACCCCTAATGGTTGCCTGAAATCACAGACAGTACCCAACTGTATATACTATTCTTCCTAGACACACATACCTATAATAACATTTAATTTATAAGTTAGACACAAGAGGTTAACAGTAACTAATAATAAAAGAGTAAGTATAACAATACACGGTAATAAAAGTTATGAGAGTAAGGACGTTCTTAAGATAGTTTTGTTTTTGAAACAGGATCTCAAATAGGTAGCCAAGGATGACCTTGAACTCCTGCCTCTGCTTCCTGAGGGCCGGGATTCCAGTCATACACACCACATTTGTTGTATGTAATGCTGCATAAATCCAGGGCTTTGAACACACTAAGGAAATACTCCATCTACTGAGCTACATCTCCAGCTCAATACACCCTTCTTGTAATAATTTAAAAGCAAGAGGCCTGTGTGATGAGATAAAATAAAGCAAACAGCTTACCCACTGTGATTTTTGTGAGCATCATGACATAAAGGTTACTTGAAAACAAGCCCTGACACCCAGCAGATGATGAGAGGACCCAGGCAGGGCTGAAGGCTAACTGCCTATACAGCATGAACACACTGGACAAAATGATTAACATCCCAGCTAAATTTCAATTTTTCATGACACTCATGATGGCATAGATTTTCAAGCTTATGAATTGTTTATTTCCAGAATTTTCCATCTAGTATTTTTAGACTGTCACTAGTCAGTCAGCTGAATAGGTGGCAAGTGAAACCACAGTGAACTCCAATAATAAAGAATTAAGAGCATCTGATGTACAGAACACCTAAGCTCTGCACTGCCCTTGGCTACTCAGCACTATTCATCAATATGATAGTCCAGAGAGGTGACGAGTCTAAAATAATCCGCACTAGCTAAATGTGGGGACTGTAAGAAAGAGGTGATTGGGGCACAGTGCATCTGAGGTGAAAGGGTTTTATATCCCTGCTGGCCTGCTGCTGCAGATAGGAGAGCCACAGCCACAGGAAAGAACACCCTGAGAGAACCACACAGAGAGGAGGACATGGTTTACCTCTGTCCTGAAGCAGTTGCGATCGGTGATGGACCGTTAGGGGCTCGTGGCTCTTCACACGCACTCATTTCCATTATGACTTTATCTAGAGTCTAACAAAAAGTTAAATAATTAGACATTAAATGCACTGTGAAAGTATGAAGTATATTTTCTCTTTTGTTCATTTAGGACCACAGCAAATGGTCCTTTGCTGAGGCACTGGTCTCCTGGTAGAAAAGGTTAGATGCACATTCTATGCGTTTGGGGAAGAAAATACAGAAGCAGCCATTAACTGATGAGGTCACTAGATTTAATGGAAGCATAATCTCCAATCCTACTTGTAGCATCGTATAACTGAAAAATCATATATTAATGAATGGGACTGAACTACATCTAAAAGTCTTATCTTGAGACCAGAGATATAAGAGATGAACTAAGAAAATTATGAAATGAGCAGGAGAAAACACTCCCATAAGAGAAAAATTATATTTCCCAAATAATTTTTTTCTTGAAGATAATGTAATGCCTTTAACAGTGAGTATATCTATCTACAAATCCATAACTTCTTCATTCTCCATTTTAAATATAGCATTTATCACTATCTAAAATCTTCTTATTTTATTGTATATTTGTTCAAACAGCCTCTGTTAAAATATAAATTCTTCAGATCGAGGAAAAAGTGATTTCAGTCAGGTGGTAGTAGCACACACCTTTTATCCCAGCACTCAGGAGGCAAAGGCAGGCAAATCTCCGTGAGTTCGAGGCCAGCCTGGTCTACAGAGAGAGTTCCAGGAACAGCCAGAGCTAAACAGAGAAGCCCTATCTAAAAAAGCCAAAAAGAAAAAAAAGAAAAAAATTATAAAGAATATTTATGGAATGAAGCTAAATGTAATGTAAGAATTAACGTGTTCAAGTACATGAGCTCAGTCTAGAACACCACCGCAAAATTACAGAAAGAATGACTCCATCAGTAAAGAACCCAGGCCGGTGACAAGGCACGGTTGCATGCAGCAAAAGGTGGAACCAGCTCCTGCCAGTTGTCCTTAACTTTCACATGCCCGCCATGGCACTTATGCACACACAAGTGCATGCGTGTGCAGACACACAAATGATAAAATAAGACTTGTTGCAATGAATATTTGCTAGTAAAGCTGACTGGACAAAAGGGTCTGCTCACTCCCAATGCCACAAGGACTAAGGTAGAAGTCTCGGAGAGGCGAGAAAAATGGGGAAGCAAAGAAGTTTTTTTGTTTTGCTTTCTTGTTTTTGTTTGCTTGCTTTGTTTTGCTTTGCTTTTTTTTTTTTTTAACTTTCTTTGGGGAGGGCACTGCAGGGTTGAGAGGAGGATATAGAGAGAATGAGAGGCAAGCAGAATTAGGATGCATGATACGAAACTCCCAAAGAATCAATGAAGAAAATATTTTTAAAAAGGCTTAAATGATTTATTTTATTCAATTTTCGTGAAAAAGTGAAGTTCGTTACAGAACACATGACTAAACTCATTAGACCAAGGAGAGCAGAAACACAGAAAGTCGGGGTCGAAAGTTAGTGAAGCAGTTCTAAAATATGGCAGCGAAGAATTAAAAGATACAATATGCCAACTGGATATAAGTAAGGTTCTAGAAATAAAAACTTTAAAATTCCTTTTAATTTAAAGTTTAAGCTTCTCATATAACAGCAGAAAAAAACAAGTCCAATAAAAATAAAGCAGAAGTTAATAAAAAGTCCAAGAAACAAAACATTAATATTTATATAATAAATGTACATGTGCAAATGATTATTTTGAGACAGTTTCTCTACTCACCAAACAGATGGGATGTGTTTTCAGTTTTGTCCATGGAATCTACAAGTAAAATGTTTTTCTTTAAAATGAATTATTAAAAATTAATATGAAATACTATTCAACAGACATCTCTGTATATAAAAAGACAGGAAGCAAGTTACATTATCCATCTCTCTCAGACTGAAAATTATTCATACTATTGAAATCAGGGTATCTATGTTACATAAGAAAATCATTTAAGTTATCTAAATAAGGTAACTTGCATGTTTTTAACAGTCCTTAATATACATCTTAATTACACAATTTAAGAATTCTCAGTAAAGCATAATCACTATTCTGTTTGTTAATTTGTTTAACTTTAGAATTCCAGCCAGTATTTTTGCAGCTATTCAAAATAAATTTATTGGTGGAAATGCCGACGACAACAACAAAGGGACAATGTTCAAATACACCCAGTCACAGTTCTGTTCATGTCTGGGTCATTATAATGCTAAGTACCAAGGGATGCAGAACCCTTTCCCAAAGGAAACGCAAACTTAATTTCTATAAAAACAAAGCAGTAGCAGGCACTGCCTCTCCTGAGCAACCTCTCAATCTAAGCCTGGCTGGTATCTAACGGCAAGAAGCTACATGAACTGACCTAAGATTAGAAACAAAAATCAGCAGACTGGTAAGAACAATGTTAACAACGACATAGTAAATAGAAACCCTTAAAATTCACAGAATTACAAAGAAACAGATGAAAGGAATGAAACTGTAAACAGCACGAGAGAGAGAGAGAGAGAGAGAGAGAGCACGATGTCTACAGTAACAACGGGCAATTCTTACCTTTAAAATAAAGAACTATAAATTTAAGTCATTGCAATTGACAATAAGTCAGTCCTAAGGGAAGCGGGGAGATGATCACTGAATATATGCCAAAGTGAAGTACCTAATTTATAACAAATTAATTTGATTAAAATTTCAATAAAATAGTTTTGAAAAAATGTAAATGTAAGTTATTAATACATCACCCCAATTCCACTCATAAAGGATGGATAATCATTTATGCAGCTATTTTCTGGGGTTTTTCTTTTGGAATTTTTTTATGCAGGTATTTTCTATGTAAGCTGTAGGAATAAAATGCTTCTTCGTGGGATGATGTGAAGCTGAGGATTTAGGTTAAAGGACAGAGAACAGAGACTGACAGCTTGAGAAGTCTGCTGGGACACCCAAGCCTTACCCTGATGGATGCTTTGTTACAAAACACTTTGTTGATGGCCAACCACGTGGGCAGATCCAGCATGTTCTGGAGCACCTCCTCGTCCAGCTCCAGGTTCTTCAGCTCGCCTTCTCCTTTCAGGGTGCTTAGGTTGATCTTGTCAGGAGATAAGTTTTTGGTAAATCTGAAAGAGAACAGAAGTTATATTTATTCTAGTGTCAGTGTTTGTACCCAAGAGTCATCCTAGCAAAGACAGAACTTTAAAATGGGATGGCAACACTAACCACCAGAAGATCACAGTGATGGGATTTACTTTATCCATGTCCACTGTCTTCCGTTGTTGTGTTGGACTCTCATGCCATAGCGCTCTAATATTGAGTCTACAACTTAGGGGCACAGACTGGAAGGTCATGTTCCCATAAACAGCTGAAGTCTGGTTGTTACTTCCTGTCAAACTGGACAGAGACGCAGCAAGAATATACTGCCGTTTTCCAGGTACTCTGACCCATTCCCTGCCAAGTTTGGTTCACTGTAGGCTCCGTCACAGAGGAGAGACAATACTGTGCTATTAACCACGGCACAAGAAGGTAAGGGAATCACGGGGGCTCTAACAGAAGCTGACAAGGCATCAGATGTCAGTCAGCATCCTAAGAACAACGGCCAAAGGGCACACATGATATTCTTCTTAGGCTCACCTGGCTACTCCCAGCATTAGAACCCAACCCAAACTATTTCAGAAATAAATTCTGGCACATACATAGTGTTCTTAAAGTTTCTGAGGAAGAAGGAAAGTACACAGTTCCATCTAGGAGTTGATTGTCCTCTGGGTAAGTTTTTAAAGCTCAATTATTTAGGCTCTGAGTTACCTCTCTATAGGTTTAGCTCCGGGAATTCGGAAAACTGAAATGTAAAATACCTCAATAATCCTTGAATTGTAATTAAGACTCTCTACCATCTTTTTCTAAGAAGCAGTCTTTAAAGATTTAAGGGCTGGGATGTAGCTCGATGCTGATTTGTCCAATGTAGCTTTACAATCGAGTTTTTATAAGGAGGCCTCTATTAGGGGCTATCTTAGAAGACCGCTCCTATTTTCATTTTAATTTCATTTCTGCTTTTTAACATAAACATATTGCTTAACATAATTCAACAAAGCATTTTCTTGGTGTTTCTAATTAGAAACAAATTCATTTAACAGTGAATGTGTTACAAGAGTTTACACAGAAGAGGAGAGAAAGGATAACGGCTCAGTGACTAAGAGCACATACTGCTCTATCAGGAGGAGTGGCTTCAGATCCCATCACATACACAAATATACATATATAAATTAAATAAAGTCTTTTTTAAAAAAATATGTGTCTGTCTGTGTGTGTGTATGTATGTGTGTGTGAATAATGTGCGCATGCGCCTGCCAAGCCAAGAAAAAGGCATCAGATCCCTTGTAGATGGAGTTACAGACAGTTGTGAGCTGCCCAGTGTGGGTGCTAGAACTGATCTAGTGTCTTTAGGAAGAGGAACAAGGACTCTTAGCAGCTAAGCCATCTCCCACGAGCAACGGTTCTCAACCTTTCTAATGCTGTGACCTTTAATACAGTTCCTCGTGCTGTGTTGATCACCCCAACCGTAAAATCCTTTTCATTACTACTTCATAACTTTAATTTTGCTACTGTTATGAATCATAATGTAAATATCTGATATGCAGGATATCTGATATGCAACCTCCAAAGGAATCACAACCCACAGGTTGAGAACCACTGCTCTAGACCCTAAGGTAAAATATTTTTAAA
Organism: Alexandromys fortis; assembly: GCF_014885135.2. Classification (NCBI taxonomy): domain Eukaryota; kingdom Metazoa; phylum Chordata; class Mammalia; order Rodentia; family Cricetidae; genus Alexandromys; species Alexandromys fortis. Next base: position 6,659,330 of record NW_026067932.1, read on the forward strand.
AGATTTTACCCTGTGTGCCACACAGAATGAGAAACTTGAACTTACATGCTTAATATCACAAACAATAATAATAACAGTAATAGTAAACTATAAATGTATTTTCCAATACTTTCAGGTACATTACTGAAACCTGAAAACAAGCCCCTCTCCCAAATGAAAATTTCTAATTTTACCCGGTTACACTTTAAAAGTGAATTACTAGGCCTGCAAGATGGCTCAGTAGCTAAGGGCACGTCCCACCAAGCCTGATGACTTGGGTTCAGTCACTGGGGCCCACACAGGAGGCAGGCAAGGACTCCACAACACTGTCCTCCGACTTTCATATCTGCACAGTGGCTCGAGTGTGCCTCTCACGCATGCACCTGCATCATATGCAATAGGAGTAATAAAATGTTTTTAAAGCCTGTGACTGTGGAGACCTGGAATGGTACAGCTGGAGCAAGATTACCTCGGGCTCGTCAAGTCTCCTACATATCCATTCATGGCCCACCTCTGCTTCACTTAGCGCTCTGTAACTATTAGGTCCACAGGAACGTAGACAGAGGCCACTCCATTTCACCCACCCAAAGACTGAGCATGTCATCAGACATTATCTGGGGCCTGCAGCAGAGATTTCCTCCACCTGTCTGTAATCTGCCTGCCTAGGGTCTCCAATGTATTTAATTTGTCTTGATTCATGATTTTCTTTGCTTTTTTACTATAAAAGCTTCAGGAAATTATACCATGTTGTAACATGGTATCTGGGGTACTCTGAGTCTGTGTTCCTGACACCTGGGATTTGCTTGTCAGCGCCAGGAAGGTCAAAGTTCACAGAGACCAAAATCACTAATCACTGTCATAAATGTGTTACATGTCACATTCAGAATTTAGCACTTAGGGGGCTGGAGAGGTGGCTCAGCGGTTAAGAGCACTGACTGTTCTTCCAGAGGTTCTGAGTTCAATTCCCAGCAACCACATGGTGGCTCAAAACCATCTGTAATGAGGTCTGGCGCCCTCTTCTGGCCTGCAGGCATACAGGGAGGCAGACTGTTGTATACATAATAAATAAAATCATTTAAAAAAAAAAAAGAATTTAGCACTTAGTCTCAAGAACAACCAGCAACTGTGAACAATGACATGAGGACGGAGACCTGCTTGTCATACACATCTAAGCACATCTCGTCCTTCGGAGCAGCTTTGCCAGACTGGCCAACAGCAGCTTCTAAGAACACAATTCTTGGGATTTCCCTGTGTAGCCCTAGCTGTCCTGGAACCTCACTCTGTAAACCAGGCCTGTCCCTTTTCCCGAGAGCTAGAATTAAAGGTGGTTAAAGGCTTGCACTCACCACCTCCTGGCTACCCTTCTTCTTTCCATATCTGCCATCACAAAGTCCCAAAATGTCTAACTCTTCCTCCTCCAAGCAAACTCCTACTTCTCTTTCATGGTGTTGTGCTGTAGTCTGGATGGTGGGTGTTCCCCAAAGAACTCGGTGCTATAAAGGCTTGGTGTGATACTGAGACATTAAAGAGGTGGGGCCTACACTGGGCTGTGGTAACACATGCCTTTATCTCAGCACACTGGAAGAAAAGGCAAGTGGATCTCTGTGAGTTTGAGGCCAGCATGGTCTACAGAGTGAGTTCCAGGACAGCCAGAGCTACACAGAGAAACCCTGCCTCAAAAAAAAAAAAAAAAAAAAAAAAAAGCAACAACAACAACAAAAGAGGTGGGGGCAATAGGAGCATCACACTTAGAGTTGCTTAATTAGATGCATGCGCATGCACACACACACACACACACGCCTGCAAGTGTCACAATGGATAGCTAAAAAACAGGATAAACCTGACAAATGGGCCCTCACTTTACATCTGTCTCTGTCTTCGAATTTCAGATGAGATTCCTACTCATCGCATACCGGCAAATTAATTATTTACGGAGTCTCTGCATAAAAACTGGTAATACAAGGTTGATTAGCTCTAAATATATTTATCCTATCTCAACTCACTTCCAGATTAAGGGCACCAAAAAAATAAGAAAAAAGAAAAAGAAAGAAAGGAAGGAAGGAAGGAAGAAGGAAGGAAGGAAGGAAGGAAGGAAGGAAGGAAGGAAGGAAGGAAGGAAAAGAAAGAAAGAAAGAAAAAAGAAAAGGCATTCAAAGGTTAGTTTTTACCCCAAGTTCTACTTGTCCTGGAGCAGCATCTAGAAGCTTCTGGCCTTTGTTCATAATTTGCAGTCACCTCAGAACTCAGGGACAGAATTTTTGGCAGACCACTTCATGGTGAGACTGCCTCTCTCCTCTCCTGCCTTCACCCCCCACCCCACCCCCACCAAATGGGGGTGACAATCTCTATTGACTTCTCTAGAACCTGGAAAATCCAGACCTGAGATGAGGCCCAGCCAGACCACAGCATGACAGACTCCTTAATCCATGCCTTCCTCTCACCCCTGAGCCAGTTCTTCCTGCTAAATGCTTGACCTCTTGTCTTTACCTGACAGCGCACTGATTCCAGCCCCGCCCCATCCACCTTTCCTCCGCTGTTTTTTCCTTTAATTCCTGGAATGATGGCTGAGTCAGGCCTCTGACCTACGACCCTGTGACCGGTTCTTAGGTCCTTAGGGATGATAGTCTGTCTCTTTCTCACTCCCCGTCTCTCTTGCTCCTGGTTCAAGATATCATGCGTGTGTTCCCAATATATTCTCCTGCCATTGCTATCTGCCATTTGCACCTGGCGATGCAGCCAGGGATCAAGCCTGAGCCATGTGGACCCTGAGCGGTCAAAACTGTGATCTAAATACCTCTCACGTAGCCTGTGTCAGGTTCTCCAACACAGGGACAGACTGCCAGCTAATGTGTCCAGGTCAAGTGGAACTCAGAAACTCTCCCGACTTCTCCTAGTGGACAGCTGTTCTTTTCCGCCTATTTCCGGACTGTTTGTATTGTAACAATGGCAGGCTGTTATCAGAAGTTGACACTTCCGTCAAGGGCTGTTTTGAAGAACTTTATAGACTGCATCTCAGTTAATAACCCTCTGAAGTGTGTATAATTACAGCCTTCATCCTAAAAGTGGGGAAACTGGGCTGGCAAGAGGATCAGCAGGTGAAGGCATTTGGCACCAAGCCTGAGAACCTACATGGTGGAAGGTGAAAACCAAATTCTGCAAGTTGTCCTCTCCCCTCCATACTCACTCTACAGCACATATGCATGCATGCACACAGTAAGTAAATAAATTTTAACTGGAGAAACTGAGTCATTAAGATGTTAAATAATGGGCTGGAGAGATGGCTTGATGTTGCTCTTCCAGAGAACCCTACTTCAATGCCCAGTACCCACACGGCAATTCACAACCACCTGTACCTCCAAAGCCAATGTCTTCTTCCAGCCTCACGGAGCACCTGGCATGCACATGGTGCACAGTATACATGTAGGCAAAAATCAATACATATACAATAATGAAAATATTTTATTTTAAAAAATTCAAATAACATGCTCACAGACATACAAAGAGCTAGGGCCAGGAACTGAACACAGGCACTCTGGTTCCCAAGCTTTAACAATGATAAAGAAGCGAGAAATAAACACTGGGGGAAAAAAAAAACTTCAACTAACGGTGCTGGTCAAACTGGATGTCTGCATGTAGAAGAAAGAGCCACACTTATCACCTTGTGCAAGACTCAACTCCAAATAAATCAAAGACCTCAACATAAGAGCAGATACACTGAACCTGTTATTAGCTTTCCTAGTTGTGTTCACAAAGGTGAGCGAGGAAATGCCAGGTCTTAAAGGGACAGGAAATCAACAGAGAGCTCTGCTTCCTAGAGACGGCAGGAAAAGGCTCTTCCACTGCCACACTCAAAGAGGACTTTTTTCACACTTCGGAACACAAAAACGTTTCCCCTTGGACAGGAAGAGCAAATACCTCCAAGAAATAGCTTCCTGTCACTCATTTTATGGTGCACTTTTCTAGACTATAACATGTTCTCAATTTATAAAACTTGTGAACTTAATTTTTTGAGACTATCTCATACAGTGCAGACTGGTCTCAAACCTCTTACGTAGCTACGCATGACCTTAATTTCGGATGCTCCTGAATGCTAGGATTCCAGGCAGCATCAGTAGGTCCAGTTTATATGGCATGGGGTCCAGGGCTTCACACATGCTAGGCAAGCATTAGACCAACAGCAACTGAGCTACACGTTCAAACCCATATTGTTGAATTTTTCATACGTAGGCTGGAGAGATGGCTCAGCGGTTAAGAGCACTGGCTGCTCTTCCAGAGGTCCTGAGTTCAGATTCCCAGCAACCACATGGTGGCTCACAACCATCTGTAATGCGATCTGGCGCCCTCTTCTGGCCTGTGGGCATACACGAAGGCAGAACACGGCATACATGATGAATAAAAATCTTTTTGAAAATGCCATATGCCGGGACTGGAGAGATGGCTCAGCGGTTAAGAGCATTGCCTGCTCTTCCAAAGGTCCTGAGTTCAATTCCCAGCAACCACATGGTGGCTCACAACCATCTGTAATGAGGTCTGGTGCCCTCTTATGGCCTTCAGGCATATATGCAGGAAGAATATTATATACATAATAAATAAATAAATTTAAAAAAGAAAAGGGGGATTATTTCTATAAAAAAAAAAGAAAATGCCATATGCTCAACTTTCAGAGTTTATCACTGACTGGTCTCTGGCCGACGAGATTCGAGAGAAATATTTTGTATGTGAGTCACCAGCACACATGAATGATTACTCTCTGTACATGTTTTCTGTCAGGCCGAACTGTCTCCGGAAATCATTTTAAGCGTAGTTTTCTGGGTTTTTGTTTTCTTTTACTATTTTCTATAGGTATTTTATCTGCATGTATGGGTACCATGTGTTTGCCTGGTATTCAAGGAGACCTGGGGAGGTTGTCAGAGCCCCTGGTAATTGTGAGCCACCATGTGGGTGTTGGGAATCAAACTCAGGTTCTCTGGAAGAGCAGTCAGTAAGCTCAACTACTGAGCCATCTTCCTAGCCCCAGAAAAATCAGTTTGTGTGTATGTGTATATATTGTGTGTGTGCACTCTGACAACCTAGAGTGGGGAGGGTGTGCTTAGCTCTCCATTTTCATACTTCTCAGTATGCTTGTGTTCTGGAAGGGGTATTTATAGCTCTTATAAAGACAAAAACTTCATCAGAACACAAAAAGTCTGACAAAAGGTGAAGGAGGAAAAGGATCTAAACATATGTAAATATATAAAAGCAAATTCTGTTCTCAATTTGGTTCATAATAAAGGGTGAAGTTATGCAAGAGCTTCAATGCAACAGAAAGAGGTGTGAGCCCCAGGTCAGCCACAACTGGGTCACCTTGCTGATGCTCCACTTGCTCCCTGTAGAATGGAAAATAAACTGGACTGATGGTCAGCACGGCTTAAGGGTAGGTGCTATACAAAACACCCGGTACTAGACAGTTAAGAACTCCTTGTCTTAACTGGCTATACGTCTGCTACCAATGCAGTCTGAACCAGAGAATGTCAGGAGTTCCCACTTGCCCAAAGGGAATTTAAAACTACCGAGCTCTGAAGCTAAGCTTGAAGACATTAATATTGCTCATTCTTTAAACTGTTCTCAATAGATGGAGACTCCCAGACAACTGTCACATTCAGTTATATGGCAGCTGGTTTCTTTGACTAATAGCCATTGTATAGTCTAAGCTATATATTTTCTATTATCCATACATTTGGCTTATTTTTTGTATATGGCGTTTACATACAAATGCTTACCAACCACTTAATATCATGCTACAAGAAAATGATTTTTCATCCATATTTTTGTGAGACTGGAAGAGGAAAGGTAAACTTTCATTAAGTGTATATTGTGTGTTTTCCCTTTGTGAACATGGGAAAACACTGCAATAAAGTATCACTATATGAGAACAACATGTCTACTATGCTTTTCCAAGTGTTGCTGCAGTCTCTTTCCTAAGCTTCCACTTGAAGTTACCAGAGAATGTAGTAATTATCATGAACAGTTTCAATGAAAGAGTTCCCAGAGAATGTAGTAATTCTCACAAACAGTATCAGTGAGTTTCCAGAGAGTGCAGTAATTCTCACGAACAGTATCAATGAAAGAGTTCCCAGAGAGTTCAGTAATTCTCACAAACAGTATCAATGAAAGAGTTCCCAGATAGAGTAGCAAATTGCAAGAAGAGTTCCCAGATAGTGTAGCAATTCACACGAACACTATCAATGAAAAAGTTCCCAGATAGTGTAGTAATTCTCATGAACAGTATCAATGTTCTGGCTATAGTACTAGACTTGACTCAGAATACATTATAATCTGAAATCAAGTAAATTGATTTAGCTTACTGAATAATCACTAAATATTTGAGGTACACAAATATTTTAAAACTACAGTGTAAAGGGAAGGGGTAAGAAACCTAGCCCAATGACTTAAACTCGTGAATATTTATCTGGAAGACAGACAGAGAGAGAACAGAATCCAGAAACTCAACTGATAAGAAAGGGGGAACTGCCTGGAAACTGCCAATAGTCAAAGCAGGAATGGCCACACAGAAGGGAGCCACACCACACAGTAAAGATAAAATCAACAAAACTCTTCCTCATTTCCTTTCCTTCCTTCCTTCTTTTCTTCCCTCCCTCCCTCCTTCCTTCCTTTCTGTCCCTTTTTTCTCAGTATTGGGGCCATAGCCCAGTCCCTCACTTATGCTAAATGAGTGCTGTAACCACTCTCTCCAACCCCAATAATTACCTAGAAAAACTCCAAATACAGACCAAAATTTCAATATTATGTCAACATTATGTCGTGTAAAGGGTCTTATCTTGAAACTGTATGGCCAGGCTGAAGAGATGGCTCAGTGATTAAGAGCATTGGCTGCTCTTGCAGACGACCTAGGCTCTGTTCCCACACAACAGTTCAAACTGTCTGTAACACTAGCTCAGGGGAATCCAACTCCTCTTCTGGCTATAACAGACACATGTTAATACAAATGTGTGTATTTTATTGGCTATCATATTTTTTAAAGATTTATTTATTTTTTACATGCATGAGTGTTTTGCTAACATAAATATCTGTGTATCAAATCAGTGCCTGATGCCTGCTGAGACAGAAGAGGGTGTCGGGCGATGGTGGTGCACACCTTGAATCCCAGCACACAGGAGGCAGAGACAGGCGAATCTTTGTGAGTTCAAGACCAGCCTGGTCTACACAGCGAGTTATAAGACAAGCTCCAAAGCTCCAGAGAAAACCTGTCTTGAAAAGTCAAAAGCCAAAAAAAAAAAAAAAAAAAAAAAAAAGACAGAAGAGGGCACTGGGTCCCTGCCAGAGTAAGAAGTGTTTTTAACTGCTGAGCTGCGTCCCGCCTGTCTAGCATGTTTTTAATATAGAAACTTTAAAAATACTCAAAAATAGCTTCTATTTCAACAAGTATCTTCTTTAATCACACATAATACATGAAAACAAATTTACTAGCTTAGTAACAAAATATGAAATCGTCAGCAATAAAAGTTACAAGCAAATGAATTTTATTTAAATTACATTTTATAATCAATACATAATTATTATCATCTAATTATGCCTAAAACACTGCAGTACATGATGATGCAGAGGAAACAAGGGAAAGTTTTACATAAACGAAGATCAACCATTGGGTTAAGGGAGCACATCATAAAGACACTGCAGTAAGACCCCTTCCTACCTGCGGATGCCTCAGCCTCCTCAGGGTAAAGGACACGAGAACGACATCTCCTCGGGTAGGTGATTCTGAGCACTGTAGCTCAGAAGCCACACATTTTATATCTGATATTATACACTGTAAATTTTAACCATATTTATGCCCATTTTCATCAACTTGGTTTTACAGTTTCATCACAGAAACAAAGCTCTCCAGGTGGCACATGCCTGTAACCTCAGCACGTGAACAGTGAAGGTGCAGATGATGAACACAGAGACAGTCCAGACAGGAAGACTTATTCTCAAACCATGAGACGGGCTCGTGAGAGAGCTCAGTGGGCAAAGGTGCCTGCCCCTACACTTGACACCTTGAGTCCCATCCCTGGAATGTTGGGGGAATTCATTGAGCCAATAGCCTTTTGGATAGCAGCCCAAGTCTGAGATACTCTAAGCACAGACAGGAATCGTGCCCACTACTTTTCTCTATCGGTTGGTGGTGGGAGTTCTGTTCACAACTTGCAGCGCTCACAGAGCAGAGGAATGCAACGGCTTTCTTACTGTGAGTGTTCCCCTCTCATGGGCCTCCTTAATTATGCCTACATGGGACCCACAAGGTAAAAGAAGAGAACTGACCCCCACAAGTTGTCTCTCATCTCCACGAGCACACAATGCCCCAACACAAAAATGAATAAAAAGTAATAAAAAATAAAAATAAGAACACAAAACAAACTTCCAATGTCATATAGTTGCTTATTTGCCAAAGCAACATAAGACTGTTACTTGCGAATAAATAAATAACCATATTTATTTAAATATAATGTATGAATGTATAACCTAAATTTTTAGCACTAAAAAGAATATTAGAAGGCAGTGGTGGTGCATGCCTTTATCCTCAGCACTAGGGAGGCAGAGGCAGGTGGATCTTCTTAAACACTCAGCACTCACAAGGCATGCTTCTGACTGCTGTGTGTGTTCTTAGTCACACACCTGCACTAGTCTTCTAAAGAGCGTGTTCTACATCTGGAAAATATGCTATCAAATAAGAGCTGTAATTTCAAACAAACACTTGCCTGTCACTGTGTTCCATGGTACAGCGTGGAAGCCCATGTTTGACAGACAATCTAACAATACATGTTAAACTGTTTAAATACTTTTTTCTCGTAAGTGTCCAAATGGCAGTTCTTAGATGGCATCCATACTCTTACAAACTGTTAAAGGTTTTACGTGGAAAAGGCAAATAACCGCTGCACTGAAAAATGATTAAGTTTAGCCACACAGAAAATAAAACTGTTGCCCTTAATGTCTGTGCTGCTGGGGTTATACATAGGAAGCGATCGCCTGTGCCCATCTGTTGTAGGGTATTTCCCACTTTCTCTTCTATCAGGTTCAGTGTGTTCAGACTGATATTGAGGTCTTTGATCCATTTGGACTTGAGTTTTGTGCATGGTGATAGATATGGGTCTATTTTCATTCTTCTACAGGTTGACATCCAGTTGTGCCAGCACCATTTGTTGAAGATGCTTTCTTTCTTCCATTGTATACTTTTAGCTCCTTTAT
>NW_026067932.1:6670327-6692734 GCF_014885135.2 Alexandromys fortis
GAGTGGGGGGAGGGGGAGAGGAGAGGGAGGAGGGGGGAAAAGGGAGACGGGGAGGGAAATGGGAGGCGGGGAGGAGGCGGAAATCTTTTTTTTCAATAAAAAATTATATTAAAAAAATACAAAAAAAAGAAAATAAAACTGGACAGATAAATCAGCACACGCCTTTAATCCCAGCACTTGCAGGGAGGGAAAGGCAGATCTCTGAGTCTGAGACAAGCCTGGTCTACAAAATAAGTTCCGGGACAGCAAGGGCTACATAGTGAAACCCTTTCTCTAAAAATTTAAAAGAAATAAAATCATCTCAAATGTGTTATTTTATTTTTGCTAAACTTTTTAAGATTGCTATTAATAAGTAAATACATCTTAAGTGGTGCCTACCACTCTTCTAGGAAGCACCAAGAACATGGAAAGGCAGACATTAAAACACTGTGAAATGTAACCTTAATTACAGCTCGTTTATCTAGAGGTTGACATGACCTAAGCATGTTCAATTCTGTCCTTTCCTGATGAAACACTAACACATTACCTCAGGATCAAACTGACTAATAGCAAGTGTGACTGAGAAAGAATCAAACCAACATTTTAGGACCGAAGTCTTCAAAATGATTTTTCTCAAGATTCTCGATTCTCCTCAGCAGGACATACAAACACACACACACATACACACACACACACACACACACACACACACACACACACATCCCAAACTTGAAATAAATGAGTACAAAGTGCAATCATTACCAAAATTAGCTTTTCTTGTCTTTACAGGGATCAAACTCAATACTGAGCTCCATGGCAGAGCTCTTGCCTAACATGCATGAGGTCCTGAATTTGATATTCTAGCACCAAATAATAATATTACATACGCAGACAAATTAAAGCCATCATTGTTATATAAGCTTGTATGTTACTGTATTTCTTACGCCATTTCTAGAAAGATAAAGCTCCTTCAAGCCATGGTCTTTTGTTTTATCTTACATTGGGGTGCCACTAGAACTCCCTTCGTAGACCAGGTTGGCCTTGAACGCACAGAATTCTGCCCTCCTCTGCTCCCCAAGAGCCACCACACCTGGCTTACAATACCACATTTTAAAGTCAGCAAGAGAGGGCATTTTTGGAAAGACTTCCAAATCTATCAAGACTGCCAGATTATTATCTAAGAACATTAAATTCTTAATCTAAAATCTATCAAGACTAAGAAGACTGCCAGATTATTGTCTAAGAACATTAAATTCTTAATCTAAAATTAATTATATCTTCTCGTCGTCCATGAAATGCATTATGCAGCCGTAAGCTCCTCCAGTGGAGACTAAGAAACAAACGAGGCTCTTCTAGAGCATCCGCGCTCCTCTCCTTCCCCCAAACCACACCTGTTATCTGGTCACAGCATCCTCTACCCCAGCACTGCCGTCTCAAGGGTTGCTTCCTTCCTTCCCTTTAAAGAGTTTGTTTTACTATCCTTATGTGCATGCATGTGTGCATTCATGTAGTTGTGTGCAAATGCACCCATGCAGATGTTATAGGACAAATTTCAGCAGTTGGTTCCCTCCAGAAAGGGAGCTCAGGTTGCCAAGCAAGGTTGCTGGGATTACAGATGTGTCAACACCTGACTGTAAAAAAATATGAAATTTTGAGGTATAAATTTAAAAGGGTAGGGGCTGGAGAGACGGTTCAGCAGTTAAGAGCACTGACTGCTTTTCCAGAGGTCCTGAGTTCAATTCCAGGAACCATGTAGTGGCTCACAGCCATCTATAATGAGATCTGGTGCCCTCTTCTGCCCTACAGGCAGGATACTGTATAAATAAATAAATTTTAAAAAGAGAGAGAGAAATGATTCCATGTCTAACATTTATTCTTTAAAAAAAATTAAAAGGGTATATAACATGTATTAATTAAAGAGCTAAATAAATTTAAGTGGCTCCATGACTCAGTATTGTTAAAGAAAAAAAAAACAATTCTCCACACATAGGCATAAATTTAAGATAACTAAAAGTAAGGTTTCATAAGGATATGTGATAGAAATAGCATGCTTATTTTAAAATTCATACAGAAATGCTGAAGGCCTAAAATAGCTTTCAAAAGGATGAACAAGGTTAGCAGCATTACACCAATTCAATATTTCTCAAAGAGACAGAGTAATCACATTAGCCTAATACCAGTGTAAATACAAAATGGGTCAATGAAACACACTACAGCATTCGGAAATAGATCCAAATTTATAGGAAACTGATTTTCAACAAATGGACAAAAGTGATTTCTGGGACAGGTTCCAAAGCTACAGAGAAACCCTGTCTTGAAAAAAAACCACACAAATACGAGAAAGTTTCTGTCTAGAGAAAGACAGAGAGGACATCCTGACAGAGGCCACAGTGTGTTCAAGGTTATGAAGTGTCATACATACAGTGACCATAAGCAGATCTATTATAATATAGAACATCATATTGGAGTATAACACATTTCATAGGAAAGAAATGGTTTGCCTTGGGTAAAAACAAACAAGAAGGGTTCTTCCCATGAATCAGTGTTCTCATGCCTCAAGTACACACTGACTGTGGCTCAGTCCAGGTGGGAGAAGAGTCAAAATAAATAGGACATGCTATCTGACTCACAGTTCCATCGTCAATACAAATCAACTTTCATCAACTTTATGAACTGAAGTTCAATCTGAAGAATTCTTTGAGGCCAGAAGTGATAGCACATGCTTTTAATCCCAACAATCAGGAGGCAGAGACAGGTGGATCTCTGAGTTTGAGGCCAGCCTGGTCTACAAAGTAAGTTCCAGAATACTCATAGCTATGTAGAGAGACCCTGTTTCAAAAAAAAAAAAAAAAAAAAAAAAAAAAAAAAAGCTTTGGGGGTAAAAAAAAAATCTGAGATTTCTCAGAAAATTAGGAAATCAATCTACCTCAAGACCCAGCAGTACCACTCTTGGGCATATACCCAAAAGAGGCACACTCACACCACGAGGACATTTGCTCAACTATGTTCATAGCAGCATTATTCGTAATAGTCAGAACCTAGAAACAGCCTAGATGACCCTCAACCAAAGAATGGATAAAGAAAATTTGGGGGGGGGGGCTGGAGAGATGGCTCAGTGGTTAAGAGCATTGCCTGCTCTTCCAAAGGTCCTGAGTTCAGTTCCCAGCAACCACATGGTGGCTCACAACCATCTGTAATGAGGTCTGGCGCCCTCTTCTGGCCATCAGGCATACACACAGACAGAATATTGTATGCAGCCAGGCGATGGTGGCACACGCCTTTAATCCCAGCACTCAAGAGGCAGAGGCAGGCGGATCTCTGTGAGTTCAAGACCAGCCTGGTCTACAGGGCTAGTGCCAGGACAGGCTCCAAAGCCACAGAGAAACCCTGTCTCAAAAAACCCCCCAAAAAAAGAATATTGTATGCATAATAAATAAATAAATATACATATATATAAAAGAAAATTTGGTACATTTAGACAATGGACTACTACTCAGCTCTTAAAAACAAGGACATCTTTAAATTTGCAGGCAAATGGTTACCTGAGTGAGGTAACCAATACCCAGAAAGACAAACATAGTATGTACTCACTCATAAGTAGATACCAGGCATAAAGCTAAGGATAACCAACATACAGTTCACAACCCCAGAGAAGCCAGAACCCTCTTCCAGAAACACATGGAAGCTTCAGGCAAAGAGAGGGACGAATGATAATACAAATAAAGGGATCAAGATCATTATGGGGAAACCCACAGAATTAGCTGACCCATGAAAGATCACTCCAGACTGACAACTGGGGAACCTGCACAGGACCGAACCAGGCACCCTGAACACAGGTAACAAGGATATGGCTTGGGTAGTATTTGGAACCACTGGCAGTCAGACCAGTATAATCTGCTGGCTGGTTTGTCACCTAGGTACCCTGTCCCTTTAAGAGACAAGCCCCACCCACTCCCCCCTTCTGCCAAGGCAAGCTGATCTCTTCTCTCTCTCTCTCTCTCTCTCTCTCTGCCCTTCTGAAGAGACAGCTTCTGCCTCTCTCTCTTCTCCCTACCTTCTTCCCCTCTTCCCTTCCCCCTCCATAACCCACTAAATAAACTCTATACCCAAACTCTCTGCATGGTGTATCAGTCTGTCTCCCACTGAGGCCTCAGGCCACCCACCAAGGGACCTGCCACCACCCCTCATGGGATCGGTCCCGCACCATCTCTTTATAAATGATAACAACCAGGCTCTAACCCTAATGCATGGACTGACTTTGTGGAGCCCATTCTCTATGGAGAGATACCTTGCTCAGCCTAGGCATGGGGGGTGGAGGGGCTGGTCCTACCTTAACAAGGTGATGGGACAGACTTAGTTGACTTCCCAGGGGAGGCCTTAACCTCTCTGAGGAGCAGATGGGGATGGGGTGGGAAAAAGAGGGGAGCGGGAGGAGAGGGAAAGGGAACTGGGATTGCTACATAAGAAAGAAACAAAGGAAAGAAGGAAGGAAGGAAGGAAGGAAGGAAGGAAGGAAGGAAGGAAGGAAGGAAGGAAGGAAAAAGGGAAGGAACAAAGAAAGAAAAAAAGAATTTAAGAAATCTGTTATAAACAAGCTTGATGTGGGATTCCCCTCTGTATGCCATGAATACCACTGGTTAATAAAGAAGCTGCTTTGGGCCTATTGCAGTGCAAAATAGGGCAAGGTGGGAATTCCAAGCAGAGGAGGAGAGAGTAGGCAGCGTCAAAGAGAAGTCATGTAGCAATTGCAGGAGACAGGCGCTGGACACTGGATAGAACCTTGCCAACCGCAGCCTGGTGATGATGCACAGATGTAATAGAGATGTGTTGATAAGATGTAAGAGCTAACTAGAAATATGCATAAGCTAATAGGCCAAGCAGTGTTTTAATTAACATAGTTTTATGTGATTATTTCAGGTCTGGGCAGCCGGGAAAAAAATAAGCAGCCTCCACCAACACAAGCTTTTCTTTAAAACTTCAACATGAACCACCAAAAGATTTAGTAAGAAATTAAGATTAGCATTTGAAATAGTTCTGGTAATAGTGCTAAGAATAGAATAAAGAACTGTAAGATAAGAAGGAAATGAAAACATTTGGTTGTTAAAAAAAAAGAGAAGAAAAACTGATAATTAAATCTGGGTAGTGAAAGCAGATGTTCAAATGTGTGCCAAATAGTCTGCTTGCTATGTCCTAACTTCAGAAAAGAAGATAAACTCAAGAGTCTCACTGGAGAGATGCTCAGTGGTTAAGAGTACTTGCTGATCCTGCCGAGGACCCAGATCCAATTCTCTGTACCTACATGACAGCTCAAACTGTCCTAACTCTGTTCCAGAGATTTGCTCTCTCCTCTGCGACCCCAGTCACTAGTGTACATCCATACACATAGAAAAAACACTCGCCTAAAATATAATACATAAGGCAGAGGCAGGTGGATCTCTGTGAGTTCGAGACCAGCCTGGTCTACAGAGCTAGTGCCAGGACAGGCTCCAAAGCCACAGAGAAACCCTGTCTCGAAAAACAAACAAACAAACAAAAAAAAAATAATAATAATAATAATAATAATAATGATGATGATGATGGAGGAAGGTCATTGAGCAATAAAGAAACTGCTTGGCTGGCCCTGATAGGTTAAAGCATAGGTGGGAGGAGTAAACAGAATAGAATTCTGGGCAGAAGAGGAAGTGAGGTCAGACTCTGCTCTGTTCCCGGAGAGACCCAACAGCTCTGCTCTCTGGAGCAGAGACGCCATGCTCAGCTCTCCCGGGTAGACTCGACAGCTCTGCTCTCTGGAGCAGAGACGCCAGGCTCTGCTCTCCCAGGCAGCTCCGACCCAGGATGGACGGAGGCTAGAATCTTCCCGGTAAGCGCACCTTGGGGTGCTTACACACATCATTAGAAATGGGCTAGTCAAGGTGCGAGAATTAGCCTGTAAGGGCTAGAGTTCATGGGCCAAGTGGTGTTTAAATGAATACAGTTTGTGTGTTTTTATTTCGGGCATGAGCTAGCAGGCGGCTGGGGTGCTGGGGACACAGCCCCGCCGCTCTTATTACAACAAAATAAAATAAAATAAATATATATATAATACATAAATGGTTATAAACATAAGGCACATCTAATAAAAAGGGAATCATGACTGAGTCAAATGGGGAGCTAACCTGGGGCTGGAGACACAATTCGTTAATGCAGCTATGCAAGAGGCTGCACCAAATTCAAGACCTGCCTAGGATGCAAAGTCAGTTCAAGGCCTGCCTGTCTAGGAAACTTAGTGAGACCTTGTCTCAAAAACAGAAACAAACTTACAAGGGCTGGGGATACAACTTACTGGTAAAGCACTTGTAAAGCACTTAGCATGTACCTGGTCCTGGGGTCCATGGCCAGGATTGGGAAAAGAAAAATATAGGAGGTAAAGAAACAAGAATTAAGCCTGGAAATAACCTAGTAATGATACACAAAAATGACTTAAACTTAGAATATAGTTCTGGAGAGAGGCTCAACAGTTAAGAGCACTGCTAACTCTTCCAGAAGATGCTGGTTCATTCCCAGCACCCACATAACTGCTCAGAACCATCAGTAAGTCCAGTTCCAGGAGATCTAATAATCTCTTCTGGCTTCCATGGGCACCAAGTACACACATGGTTCACAGACAGACATGTAAGCAAAACAGCCATATAGTAAAATAAATGCATCTTAAAAAAAATAAAAAACAACAGAATACAATCATAATGCCTCATCTCCAATAAGGTAAGCACTGACTAGAGCAAATCTATGATGAAGAGGTGTAATGGGGGAAAAATGCAACCAATTGCAACTGTATTTCTTGAGCACCTGTCCCAGATGATTTATTAGAATCATCCGTAAATGCCAACAAAAAAATCTTAATTACCAAGGCACTTCAATGAATTTCAAAAGTGACTAAAAGTTTGACAATTTTGCTGTGAGATACGGATTCCTAACTGCCTACATGGAGTCAAAATGGGCAAGCATGGTGAATGGGCCAGGCCATTGTGTCAAAATAACTGCTGAGGAGCAAATGGACACAAGCTTATTAACCGCTGCATTACCCTAGGGCAGCTATGTAACTAGTTGTGCAATTTCACTAAGGTTACTTTTTTCTATCTTTCCTTTGGACCTGGTGTGTGTGTGTGTGTGTGTACCCTGCCGTGGTCAGCCTTCAACTCTAGATTCCGCAATCCTTGTTTGGACCTGATGTGTCTGTGTGCGTGTGCATGTGCGTGTGCGTGTGCGTGTGTGTGTGTGTGTGTACACCGCCCAGGTCAGCCTCCAACTCCAGACTGTAATCCTTTTATTCGAGTATCCCAATTAGCTGGAACTTTGTGCAGGTGGCAGAGTCCCCACTGATAATGAATCTCCAAAAGAGACACAGAAGGCAAGAACAGAGTGGCGAAAAGGCTGCAAAACTGCAAACTGATTCCATTTCCACAGTTAGAACTCTTGATTTAAATGATAAAGATCACAATTAATATTAAACACAAAATAAACTCTTTCGGCTTCCAATGAAGAATGAGAAGTTATCAAAACATTTCTATGATCAAGAGTCTTCAGACCTCAGTAATCACATTAGTCTATGAAGTCATACCCACTAAAACATCAAATGCCAGCTGCTATTGCAAAATACTGGCTACACACCATAAAACTCCCTTATGCAACATCAGAAAAGGACGGTTACAACTTTCTGAGTTGCCAAACCTTGTAAATTAAAAAAAAAAGACATTGTAAAAGAGGATAAGAGGATTTATATGACCTTGTAGCTACCTACTTTCAAAAACTGAAATTTCTTTATGTGGGGCACAGTGCGTGCTTCTAGAAAGGAAACCAGAACTGGGGAAGAGAAGTATTACCTGGGCAGGAAATTCAGACAAAGGGTCCCTATTCCTGGTGAAAGCCAGCAGCCAGCTGCCAGGGCTTCTTAGCCTCTTCTGGTACTCACTTAGGTGAGTGTGCAATTCACAGCGCACCAATCTCCACCAGAGCCAGCAGGGGATGCTGTAGGGATGGGGACACAGGGGACACAGAAGGGGGCAAGTTTAAGGGAAGGAAGAGGAGAGGAGTGAAATATTGAGCTGTGATGTGCTAACAAAAATACAGTTATATCTCATACCAGATTACTTTACAGCCAGACACTGCTTACATTTGAATACACATGAACCCCTTAGGAGTTCCTTATCCTCTGGACCACTGTCATTACTCTACTATGTATATCCTTTATTTATTTATTTTTATTTATTTAGTTTCTATTTTATTTATTTATTTACTTACTTACTTATTCAGACAGGGTTTCTCTGTGTAACAGTCCCAGCTGTCCTGGAACTCGATTTGTAGAGCAGGCTGGCCTCAAACAAAATCACAGAGATCCACCTGCCTCTGCCTCCCAAGTGCTAGGATTAATAGCATGCACCACCACACCGAGTCTACATCTATTTTTAATCCATTTTTATTTGTTTGTTTGGTTGGTTGGTTTTGGGTTTTGAGACAAGGTTTCTCTGTGTTCTGGAACTGGTTCTGTAGACCAGGCTGGTCTCTAGTGTATGTAATAAAAAAGAGATGGCTATGTAACATAAAGGTTATACAAAGGCTGAACTTAACATTAAATAAATAAATTCAGACATTCAAGAAAGCAAGCAACCTACAAATACAAATTACCACATCAGTTTAACTGCCCAAATCAAAGAAAACTGTAGTTTTCATTTCAGAGAATACTGAAGCATAACGTTACCTGTGAAAAATAATCTTGTCCAGTGTGGCAGCTCACATCCGTACTGCCAGTACTCAGGAGGCAAAGGCAGGTGAACTGCTGTTTGTGCTCAAGACCAATCTGAACTACAAAGTGAGTTCCAGGCCAGCCTAAGGCATGGTACTGGACCCTGCCTCTAAAGTGAAAAAGAAAGAAGAAAGGAAGGGAGAGGGAAGAGCAGGAAAAGAAGAGAAGTAACTTACAAACCAGAGAAGATCATTCCTAAAGGGATGTAGAAAACCTAGTTTCCAAAACAAGCCAATTGGATGGCCTCACCAATTCATCCTATAATATCATCTCTTCATAAACCAAAAGATAACCACACAAAAACACTTCCACTGTTCTTGCCAAACTTGAATGGCTGCACGGTCTAACACATGTCATACAGTTAAAAAGGCATGGAGGCGTCTCCATCCCATAGGAACACTGATTCAAATCACCAATCTCTGATAGCCTGCTTCCCTGTCATAGCCACACACTGTTGGGCTCCAGCCTTGAAGGGTTCATATGTTCCAGGGTAGGGGCGTGTGGATTAGAAATGTTAGGTAAGAAACAGAGACACAGGATAGAACTGGGGGGGGGGGGAGGCTATCCAATGAATGCTGACTCCTGAATACACCCGCATTGATTTTCCATATGCTTATATATCCTAATCCAAAAAGGAGGAAGAAGGCAAACGACTGCTTTATCATGACACAAAGGACAAACAGAATAATTACTTGCTTCAGTACTTGAGTCATTAAATCACTATTTCCAGAGTTAAGAATTCTGTTGATTTAGGCAAGACATGCAGTGACACCTTAGACCAAGTATCCTGTAGGTGCTTTAAACCTCCTGTCTTAAACATGAAGGAGAAGCAATAGGCTTGAATTCTCTGACTTTCGGTCAGCGTGGAGGGGATCCATCTCTATGGGACATCTTAATATCCAAGTTACCAAGTAACCACACTGTAGGTGAAGATCTCTGGTTTGTAGCCACTCCTTAAGTCAGATCTCTTGTCAATAACTTTGAAAGAGCAAGAGTAGGCTTAAGTTTCCTGACCTTCAGTCAAGGTGGAGCCCAACACTCTCCCAGCTATCTCCAGTTTAGTTAATGAGAATTCCATCTGTCAGTGGAATCCTTTACTGCTCTTCTGTCTTAGGCAGTATCTTATCTGTCAGACAGTGCTGGCTCTGCTTCCAAAGTACAGCCAGAAACTGACTCTCAGCAACTCCAAGGCATCTGTCTACCTGGCTAATATTTTTTTAACCTGAATAGTTAACCCTCTTCATTGGCTTTTTGTGTCATCTCTTGTCCTGTTTCTCACATGGTTGCCAAGGTGACCCTTGGATGCAAACCTGCCACTGGTTTCCAACCTCACTTCAGCGTGAAAGCTAGTCATTACCAGTTCCCACTCTGATGCTGGATATAAGGAAACTTTGCGCCAGTAATTATGAAATAAAACCCAAAACTAGCTGAAGAAGGCTCGATGAAGAGCATTGGCTGCTCTTCCAGAGGACCGGGGTATGAGGACCTATAATTTCTACCTAGTCAACACTGGCCTCTAACCCACGACGTAGCAAAGAATGACCTTGAACTTCCTGAGTTTCCTTCTCCACGTCACACGTCTCGATTACAGGCATGTGCCACCACGCCTCCCCATTTCAGAGTCTAGACAGAACTTCGGGCTCTGTGCCCAATAGCCCAGCATTTTACATCCAGAGTGGGAGAGGAGATCCTACATATTTTCTATCTGTCCTTCGACATGATCTGGACTTGGTTGTTGTTGACTGGGGATCAAACCCTGGGCTTTGAGCAGGCCAAACAAGTGCCTCGTCGTTGAGGCACGTGATCCGCAGCCTTGGCCTCTCGTTCACCTCACTGGAAGCTCAACACGTTTCAAAAGGACGTGTGAGTGCCTGGGCAGCTGTTTGCATTTGCCCCCGCCACCTCTTCCGGAAGTCCTGTCAAATACATCCAAGCTGAGCACTGCTGACCAGCACACCCAAGACCAACTAGAAACCCCTCCCTCTCTTCCAGCCCTTCCGTTACTTCTTACAATAGCACTTAACACACTGTTACATGTTTCACTAATTACTGTTTATTAAAATGTCAACCCCATGAGTGAGGGGATTTTTATCTACCTTTCTTATTGCTATAGTCTCAGTGCTAGAGAGCAGTATTTCTTATAAAGCAGGCATTCAGGAATTTATTTGTTAAAAAAAAAACTAGTATGACTATTATCAACATACATATCACTAGGGATTACATTAAAATTATTTATTAAATAATTAAAAACAAATGCATAAAAAACAACATTACTTTTAAGTAACCTCAAAACTTATAAAAGTAAATTCATTTGTCCAAAAAGTAACTCAGTTTTCTCTCAGTTGCCTGCTCTAATTCAGCCAACTCCCACAGATGTCATACTGCAGCACAGTTTAGAAACAGGCTAAAAACCCAACTTACGCTTCCTTGACCAGAAGAATATAATCCATTAAAATCATCCTTGCATCCGTAATGCTCAATATGTGGTAAATGTAAGTGCTCAGGACCTGGGACACATACGGTCCCACGAGTTAGGAAGCTTTATCACAAAAGGGAGGCCAGAGGTCAAGACCCACGTCTGAATTCTCAGCACGTGGGAACTGTAGGCAGAAAAGCCAAGAGGCCCAAGCAAGGGCTGATGAGGTGGCTCAGTGAGTAGAGATGTTTGCCACCTAACCTGATGATCCAAGTGACGCTCCTGGGACTGATTCTCACTGGTTTCTGCTAACTTTACAAACACACACATGGCATGCATGTACCTCACACACACAATAAACAAAAATGTTCAGAGTTCCAGGCAAGGCTGTGCTATCTAGCAAGACCTTGCCTCAGAATTAAAAAAAAAAAAAAAAAAGCCTATGAAAACTTAGTCTTTGAATAGTGATATAATTAACTGAGAAAGTAATTTCAGCCGGGCACTGGTGGCGCACACCTTTAATCCCAGCACTCAGGAGGCACAGACAGACGGAGTTCTGTGAGTTCGAGGCTAGCCTGGTCTACAAAGAGAGTTCCAGGACAGTCAAAGCTGTTACACAGAGAAACTCTGTCTTGAAAACAAAAAAGGACAAAGAGAAAGTAACTTTGTTTACATATTTATATGAGAATACACACATGTGGAGGTCAGAGGGTGATACCTGATGTCTTCCTCAATCACTCTCCACCTTACCTTTTTTATTTTATCTTTTGAAAAAGAGGGTCTCACTGGACCTAGAGCTCACCAATTCAGCTAGATTCACTGGCCAGCAAGCTCTAGGAGCCGCCTGTCTCGACCTTCCCAGTCCTGGGATTACGAAACTTGTTGCCCCTTCCAGTTTGTATGTGGGTGCTGGGAAACAAACTCAGGTCCTCGTGGCTGTGCAGCAGGCACTTCACTCACAAGCCATGTCCCAGGCCTGCAGTCACCCCATAAACTGTCCTTTCCCTTTGTTTACAGAACACCCACACTGAGACACAGGAGGCTCTCCTTCTATCCTCGAAGCTGACCTGGACCCAGAACCTTTGCAAACCTGGTTCTGCAAACACAGAGATACTAGGTTCTGAAGAACCTCAGCATCCTTTCAGTACATCACTGTACAACCTAAGTTACCCCAAATCCATTTATGGATGCTGTATTTCCACTTTAGATACTGTTCCTGGACCTAGACTCTACAAGCAAGACTTTTTTACTAACTACATCCTCTATTAGCTAGAATTTCTTATTAGCAGTCATCCAGCCCCAGGTAGGAAGTTCAATTTCCTTAACATAGCAAATAAGGCCCCTGAAAATCTAATTTAGTTAAGCCTATTACTGACATCAAAATGAGTTGCCATCTTGACTCCAAATAATTCTCTCCATAACCAGATCTTTGCTGTCAGTGGTGGTTTGAATGAGAATGGCCCTACAGATTCATATAGGCGCTCAGTCAGATCCCCAGTGCTGTGTCTGAGTGCCCACTGCCATGCTCCCCACCGTGGTTGTGAACACACCCTGTGCAAATGTGAGCCCCCAACTCAATGATTTCTTGTATAAGTTGCCTTGGTCATAAAGTCTCCTCACAGAAACAGAAAGGCAACTAAGAACTGTTCAACACTTTGTCATAGCTAGAACTGGGCCAGAAAGATTTTCTCTCCCAAGAATTTAAAACTTGACAGGAAAGATCAGAGAGTAAGCGTCCTAAGAAACTGGTCAGTCCTCCAAAGTTGCAGTTTTCAGCCAGGAGCACTTGTAGCCCTCAAGAACCTTTGGAAATTCCTAGAAACATTAAACACCCACACCCACACTGCGTGGAAGTGTCTGGTCTCAGACCTGAAGCTGACAGACCTTGATCTAAGATAAAGGACAGGGGCATCTCTCAGGGAGAATCAAGGAGCCTCACTGACTTCCGCCTGTCTCAGAGTTTGTGGTCAGATCTTCCGACGAATCTGGTGACCCACCCCTGAAGCCTCAACTAAATTTCCCTTTTTACATAAATAGTCACATTTCTGTTATTTGCAGACAAAATAACCTTAGCTAGCTAAGTGATCTAGCTCGATCATTTGATACACAGCTACATGTTCTAAACCAGTTTCTCTGCTTTTCAGCTGCTGACATTGGCCCCGATGAGTTTTTTATTTTAGAGGCCTATGCTGGGCGTGATAGTGTTTAGCTTCTCTACCGACCAGGTGCCAACAGAACCACCTTCCAAGTCATAATAATCAAAACCACTGTCAAATGTCCCCCGAGGAACAGAGTGCCAGTGATGGATAATCACTGCTTCAAACAAGATAAAGGCTCCACCCAGACGAGGTGCAGTCTACCGGGAGAACCATCTCCAGACAAACCCATGCAGAATACACTGTCCTGGGGCTAAGGGCACAAGGGGAGCATTTCTACCTGGAGCTTTCTTATCACTTTTCGGGTCCCAGCTTAATTAATTAAATTTGAATCTTTTGTCCCTGCTTGTGGACCTACACACCTGGACACAGACAGACACAGAGCAACAAATCAAAAGGTCTAAGGTGAAACGGAAGGCAGTTCCCGTTCTATCTTCCTTTCCTGTGTGTGTTTGGGCTTTTTAAAGAACTTCCTAGTTCCTTACTGGGGAAAAAAGTAAAAAAGATTCCCCTGTAACTACCTTCAACACATACCCTGTTCTAGTCTAAAATAGTTGGGTAATTTCTTCTTGAAAGGCTTTTCCTGTTTCATTTCTCTTAAAAACAGAACTTTTAACCTCTTCCTCTCTCTCATCACACTCCCCATAGTTTAGATCAGTCAAGTACATAAACTTTTCATTAACACTCAGAAAACAAACATTAGGCAAGAAACGGAGAAGTGGACTTAAAAGTCCATCCCATATTTACTTGAGAGTGTGTGTCAGCCTCTTACTTACAAAACAACCCCTCGTGCACACTTTCCCAACAAGCCGGCTTCAAAAGCACTGCCCAGTCTCCACCACTGCTTGTTTCAGCCTTAAACTCTGAAGATTCATTCAGAGTGAGCATTCTACCTTTCTAGACCACAAGTTCTCAACCAGTGGGTCGCAACCCCTTTGGGGGTCAAATGACCCTTTTCACAGGGGTGGCAAATCAGATATCCTGCATATCAGCATAGTTACACTACGCTTCATAACAGCAGCCAAATTACAGTTAAGAAGTAGCAATGAAAATAACTTTATGGTTGGAGGTCACTACCACATGAGGAACTGTATTAAAGAGTCACAGCGTTAGGAAGGTTGAGAACCACTGGTCTACATAAGACTTCTTCCTTCCTGCAAGCGTCCCTACAAAAGAGTCTATAAGCACTTATACATTTTCCTAATTCTTCCTTTCTATGACAGGACAGGTACCAACCTCGCTCCCTCAATGTATTTCAGTATTCCAGGCTGGCCTCAAACTCAGTCTATGCTAAGGATGACCTTGAGTTCTGAGGATGCCCTTGAATTGATAACCTCCACCTCCCGAGTGCTGAGGTTATAGGAATTTGTCAACACAGTTTATAAAAACACTGGGGATTGAACCCAGTGCTTCTTGCATGATACGCAGGCACTCTGCCAGCTTGGTAAACTGATTACCATCTCCAGAACCCACATGGTGGTAGGTGAGAACCAACTTCTTCAAGTTGTCTCAGACTCCTGTACAGTGGCTGGATCCGGCACACATGTGCACACTTGGACACACACGGCAAGTGAGTGTAAAATAACAATCTTACAAAAATAAACTGCAAATGATTTCTCCATCAAAGAAGAAAGAAAACACCAGTGTTCTGGAAACTTCCTGATTTGAAAAGAAATGCTCATTACTATTTACCACACAGGCGTAAGAAATCACGAAGATTCTAAGTAATCCTAAGTACTTAACTCTAAGTATGCGGTGCTATCTATGGGATAAAGTAAGCCATTACACTTCTGCTCTTCCTCTTAAGAGTTCTTCCCAAATGGACTCGTACAAGAGAATTAAAGGATAAAATGCCCTAAGGCACTTATCGATTGAATTAAATTTTCCTCTAGGCACACAGTGGTATAATACCATCATCCTTGGGAAAGAAATAGGCAATTGAATCATTGTCCATGGATCTGAATTTTCTTACAGAACTAGGGCTAAGAAAGGGGACAGTGTCTCTCATATGAATCCGACTTACCTAAGTAATAGACAGTATTTTAAAGAAATAAAACTTTCTTCCAAAATAAGACGGCTCAGTATTGCACTGTCTATGCAATTTAAAAAAGAAAATTCCAACAAGGCGTGGGAGCACAGACCTCAGGAAGTGCTCAGGAAGTTAAGGCGGGATGACGCTCAGCTTAAGGTTAGCTGGGGATTTGTCATGAGTTATGGGACAGCCTGAGCTACATAACCTGTTTCAAACACACACACACACACACACACACTTTCCAATTAGTGACATTAAGAACCAAATACATGGTCACAAACTTTGCTATAGTTCGATACTTTATGCATATATATACTATATGTATTAAATTTTATCCAGTCTAATGTCAGGGAAACATCTGCTGAATCATAGTATGGTTTTTGTTCGTGTTCTCAATGTATCACCTGCAATATAAATAAATCGGGAGAATGAAGGCTTCTGTTTAGTATAAAAGTATATCATTATACCCGAGTACCCTCCTTTAATCAGTAAAAAGTATTCATTAACTGAGAAATAACAGAGGGCAGGAAGGGATCGTAACCACGAGCCTTGAATTCCCTGTCACCAACTTGAAACAGGAGCCTACATTTAGCTTGTGTCTTGAGACAAATATGGAGAAGCCCAAGAGCTGTAACAAACTGCCAGTTTACTGAGTCATGTTCCTGACTAAAACTGTGTTATGAAATGGAAAGAATGACACGGCTTAGGTTCAAACACCAGAGACGTTCAACTCCCTGAATTAAAGGGGTCTCTCGGAAGCAAAACCAGAAAACTCTTCAGAACGCCGCGGGAACTGAAACGACTCCATCAAGTACTTGCCAAAGCTGAGAACTCTGCTTATTTACCTAAAACAAATCCCAACTGTGCAAACAAGCACACCCTCCCGTGCAGCCGAGCAGGAACGCCAGGTAGGAGCGGGGGACGGGGACACCGAGAACAATCGCAAGGTTAATGTTTCCCTGGGAAGGCAGCCTCAGCCCCAAGAGTCCGCAAACACACACACAGACACACACACACCCCAGCCGTCCTCGGTTAACGGAACCGCTCGCCTCCGAGCCCCGGGAGCTCCTGAGCCGGACCCGGGGCCAGCCCACCCCTGCACCCAGCACCTGGGGGACGCCAGCGACGTCACTCGGGGAGACCCTGGCCCGCTGAGCACCGCCACCCGCCACCCTCCGCTTGCCTCCTGAGGCCGGTCGGGGGCGCCACCAGCGACGGGAGAGAGAGCCGGGACCTGTGGCCCAGCCCCGGCGGCCAGCGGAGGGAGGCGACCCGGCTCGCCCGCTCGCTGACCTGGAGAGGTGCTTCAGGATCTGCTTCTTGATGATCCCAGCCATGGTGCCTGCGGGGCTCGAGCGGTCCTCACAGCCTCCTCCTCCCTTCACGGCGGTATCCTCGCGGTCCCGTCTCACCGGGACGGAGGAGAGGCGCCCGAGTGCTCACTCTCGGGAGAGACTCGAGGCCCTGGCCGAGGCCACCGCCGCCGCAGCCGCCGCCGAGAGCCCGGAGCATGACGCTCAGGCCGCCGCGGCCGCCGCCAGCGCCATCTTGGCTGCAGCATCACCTAAGAGACCGGGGGCGGGGAGAGGAGCCTGGGGGCGGAGCGAGCTGGAAGTGGGCGGGGCCTGTGGAGGCAAGAAGGGGTGTCCAGCCGCGTGTCCTTCGGACTCTGCCAGCATCCTCCACTGCCCTGCTTCAGTAGCATCCATAGACTCCTATTCTACTGGCGCTTTCATCATTTCTTCACCTCCCCCTTACCGTGCCTTTGCCTCCATCACTGGCTTTCTCGTTCACGTCTTACTTCATTTCCTCCGAACTCAACTTTTCCGCTCTTGACGTTGCCTTTTGGACCATCTCGGCTTATTACCTCCGTTTCTTTTTGCTAAGATCTTTCCCTTAGCCAACAGCTGTAATTTAATGTTTTCCCTTAGTCTAACCCCGAAGGAAGTAAAATTGACAGCACGTCCTATTTAATAGGATGTATCTAAAGACCTGGAAATTAGAAGGTCTGGGGCCAGTGAGGTGTCTCAGCCAGTTTAGATAGCTCTTGTCATGCAAACCTGATGACCTGAGCTTGATGCTCAGACCACCAGCAAGGAGAGAATTGATTCCCAAAAATTGTACTCCGGCCTCCACTTGTGCGTGTCTAAACACACATACACACACACACACACACACACACACACACACTGATAAAAAGGAATGCTAAAAGTATTGCACACCTGGTTCCAATACTTTTCTAACTGTTGTGAACCTGGAAAGACTGTTTTCCCGTTTACCTTCACTTGGTGTTTTGTGTGTCTATGTATTTGACTTTGGGCACACAGGTGGAGGTCAGGGAACAGGCAGGGTTCCTCACTCTTATCTCTTTCTTAACAGCTACTTGCAGACTCCAGGTTAACTGGCTCTCCTAGGATTCTCTTCTTGGTCTCTTGTTGCTTCTCCCATCTACCCTAAAAAGAGCTGGGAATACAGACACCTGGCTTTATGTAGCTTCTTCAGGTTCAAGTTCAAGTCGTCAGGCTCACATGACAAGGGTATTGTCTGCTAAGCCAGTTCCCCCAGCCAGTTAGCCTCACTTTTAATCATCTTTAAAATACAGAGTCTCCTCCCGTAGATGCTTGAGCAGGAGCCTAAGTAGGCACTTGGTGTGTCTGGGCCATTGCTGGTCATCTGTTACATTAGCAGGTTTTGGGGGAAAGATACAAATCATGAGAATGTTTCATATCGAGTTGGCAGATAGACAATGCAGCCATTCGAGGTGGGGGGACAAAAGCCCTAGTATAGTGAGCAGTGCACGAAACATGCCTGGTTAGCAAACAAGAACTTGCCACGAATACTGCGTGTGGATGAAAGCGATCTGAGATATTTGAAAGTAATCAAGCTGAGTGTGGTGAGCCAAAGGTCATCTCAGCACTTTGGAGACAGAGGCAGGAGGATTGCTATAAGTTTGAGGTCATCATTATCTACATAGCAACACCCTCTCAAAAAAAAAACCAGGTTTTAAAAATTATCTACAAAGCAAGAATTGAACTGCTTGGATATATGATCCTTAACAGCTCATTATAAAAATGCCTGTTGTGGGACTCATTCCTCCTTGAGGCCTAGCATGACAGCCAATGACAGTCATGTGTCCTACTTCAGGGCCTTACTTGAGAAGGTCACTAGAGCTGGCCATGTCTGTGTTCCTGGTCAGGTGACTCATTCTCCATCTCCACCCAGAACCCTGCATTTCTCGGTCCCTGTGCTTCAGTCAGATAATGTCACTTGTCCTCAGGCCCACAGTGTCTTATCTTCAAAGTAATTTATAGGTGGAAATCAGCAGTATTTATGAAAGAATAAATGTTAAAAACAACATTTGATTAAGGGTTATAGGTAACAAAAGCTGGGCTTTTTTTTTTTTTTTTTTTTTTTTTGGACTGGCTGAACCTCTTGCATTGCCCAGATTAAGAACGATTAAAACAAGGAGGAAACAAACAAGTACAGAACAACAAAGTAGAATACAAGGAAGCTAAAATATTCCTAAGGCCCAGGTCACTCTCTGAGCACAGAACAGACTGGATGGACTAGTGTAATTCAAACTGCCAACACCCACAGGCCTTTTCTCTGCTCTGGGCTTCGTACAGAGTCATAATCTCTCTGATTATGATATGATGATATTATAGCAGTGCTCTGCCCACATTAAGTGTTAGTTTATGTGCATCCAGAGTGCACTCATGTGTACATGACAAAGTTAGGAAAGAGATGGGTGAAATTAATCTTTGGCCTCTTCAACATTTTGGGGGGCCACTTTGAGTTTTAAAACATACCTAGATACACTATTTATCTTCTGGTTAATTGAGAGAGATGCCTGTTTTATGTGGACATATCAGTCAAATGTCAAATTTAAGTCTGCTGGAGTGTGAAAACTTAAGTTTAAGAGGCACGATGGTACACGCCTGTGACTGTGACTAGTCAAATGGCAAGCCCAAGGCCAGAACTGAGCAACCTGGTGAGATCTGGGCTCAACAGAACAGAACAAAGCCCGCAAAGGGTTGGGCGTGTACCATAGTAGCTATGGTACATAGCATGTACCAGAATGCTATCCTCCATACAGAGTTCATTACTATTCATTTTTAATCAGCATTTTAAAAAGTTTTAGGCAGATACAGGTATTCACTGCACCTTCAGCTAACTCACATAGGGCTATAGATCTGAAAGGCTTGTTTTCACAATCACCTAGAGGAAATGAAAATAAACTAGGGAATTACAAAACTACAGCTGAGATATAAAAACATTAAAGGAATATAGGGTCATCGCCTCGGTTCATCTACACGGCGAGGCTTTTGTATCTGAATAAATGAGTATGCAAAAGTCATTTGAAATTTTCTCTATCAAAAAAGAAAAGGAAATTGTTGAAATAGGAAAACTGTTACATTCTGTCTCTCCATGTCACCAAGCCACAACTCAATGTTTCTCAGAGGCAAAAGTGATGACAGAGTTATGTCTAAAAAAGGAAAAGAAATTGCACTACCTCCTGAGGGTGTACTAGGAAGGTATTTGGGTTGGGGGGGGGGCACAGTTTATGCATAACCAAAGAACCTGACCTGTTTTGAAGGACGAGGATGTAGGATTAGGATGGTTCCACGAGCCTGTAGTAGTAATAGCTAATCAGGAGGGTGAACAAGAGGACCATATGAGACCGGGAGTTTGAGGACAATGAGAGAGGGAGGATGGAGAGAGAGGAGAGAGAGAGAGAGAGAGAGAGAGAGAGAGAGAGAGAGAGAGAGAATGGAAAAGATAGCATGTGGGTTGACTTTCACATCTAATCATATACTATAAAACAAGGCCTTTAAAATTATCTGGGGCTTTCTGGTGGTGACAGGCTCCTCTACGAATGCACCTCTTCGAAGGGACGCCTCCATCTCTCCAGGAAAGAGAGAGGAAACAAGAAGTAGCTTTTCCTGCAGAGCCCCAGCTCCCAGCTCATGGCTGGGAGAAGTCCAGGCTGCTGGGATGTCACCACAGCCCTTAGCGGGATGCAAGGACATTTTCTATTTCGGCTCCTCGGTTCTTCTCTGCCTGCCTCTAGCAGGAAGAACAAGGCCGACAGAAGGCTGGTCCTTCTGGAGGAAGCAGGATTTAAAAAGCACCCTGAGATAAGTGGAAAACCACCCCAATAAACATGTTTTGGATATTAAAAACAAAACAAAACAAACTAGAGTTACTTGAACTAAAAGGTAAAAAAAATGTTCTTGAGGCTGATGTCCTGGTGTGGATGGAGGGTCAGGTGACCAAGACCCAGAGCTCTAGGCTAGCTCAAGTGTTGCCTCAGGCGCTTTTGTTGTGTAACTGTTGGCAAGATTTTATGTTTTTAATGCTTTTCCAGGCTGGTATCTCACCCCTTAGGAGATAATAGTATCTGACTTCGGTAGTTTGTGACAGCTAAATGAGATAGCACAGAGTTTAACAACGCACACTGGTGCTGCTTTTTGTTATCATTGTGAGATAGAAGCAAAACGTTGTGAGAACAGATTCGCGAAAACAGGAGGGCTTACAGTAGAGGTTGCTAGGTCTCAAAGGAACCCACAAGTCTCGCTCAGTACCAGTGGTCCTCCCAACACCTTTCAACCTCCCCC
Source organism: Alexandromys fortis (assembly GCF_014885135.2). NCBI lineage: Eukaryota > Metazoa > Chordata > Mammalia > Rodentia > Cricetidae > Alexandromys > Alexandromys fortis. The sequence continues at coordinate 6,691,308 of NW_026067932.1, forward strand.
TACCCTAAATCTCTCCAGCTCAAGGGCTGGGCTTTTCTTCCACTCCCCCAGCTGCTGATCCCTATATAACCTCAGCGACTTTTGGCCCGGATTTTGTCTCTTGGTTCTCCCTGTTCCTGTCTCCTCTCCTGGCTGTGCTCAGTCTAAACCCTCTGGCTATTTTCTTCCTCGTCACCACAACAAAGCTCTCTCCTCAACCATACCTACAACAGTCATGTCCTCATTCCTCATTTTTTTCACCCAGAGATATTATTTCAAAAGATGAACAAGCCACTTCAATTTGCTTGAAAAAAAAATTAAATAACTGTCTTTGAAATCAAAGACTTGGGTTAGAAAGACAGCTTGTCGGAATTTTATACCATGGGAAAGGAAAGACACTGCTCCTTTCTGAGCCCAGCGGTGGCCTAAGCCTTCACCATGGGGTAGAGATCACTCATACTAATAGAACCACTCAGAAAAGGGCCCAACACGACAGGATAGGAGCTATTGGTAACTCTCTAGACAGAAGAGAGTGATTTAAGCAGATGGGACCCACACGTGTCAAAAATTGGCGTGTGAGAGTCAGAGCTGTAAGTGGTTGGTGATCTAATGTGGTGGTTAGAACAACAGAAAACTTCATTTCCAAACAAGTCTTATAGGACCCAGGCTGTCAGTGAGACTCACAGTTTCGTTGTGGAAAAGAAATGCCAGCAGTTTCTCACTGGCTCTTCTCTGACAGACACGATGCACAGTAACTCAAACTAGTATAAACCCAGTAGAGCTTTAAAATTAGCAGGTTTGGTAGTTGGCATTCAATTTGCAAACTATACATTGAAAGACACTACAGACCCCCCAAAAACCCGCAGCTAGCCGGCTCTCATGAGAACATCCTGTTTGCTTGAGACCCTCAGGACCCTCTCAGGACCTGCAGCTAGCCACTCTCATGAGAACATCTCGTGTTTGCCTAGGGAAACAGGATGCCTATAGTCAGCACATGTGCCAAACTTAAAATATCAGCAGTTTACAAAAGAAACACTTCCCCCTATAAAGGACCCCAGCTTAACTGCTGTAACATCATTTTACAAGGCTCTTGACAAACAAATGTAAGTGCAGAATGAGGTCAGGGCCTCTGGCTGCAAAGCAGGATATTTATGACATAGATGTCGGTCACCATAAATCTATGCTGGGAAAGGAAAAACCACTTATGCCCCCTGCCTCATTCCAACCAGACCAATAACCATACATCTGCTTCTATAATCTGCTTTGGCCGCCCTCTTTCCTATAAAAAGACCTCCCCCCAGTCTGCAGGTCGCCCGCAGGTACCTGTGTTTACCCAATAAACCTCTTGCTATTTGCATCCATGTGGTCTCGGCCTGTTCCTTGGCTTCGGGGGAGTCTCCTCTCGAGGGAAGTCCTCTTCGAGGGTCTTTCATACACACACATATATA